>NC_041695.1:627500-780000 GCF_900097015.1 Plasmodium sp. gorilla clade G2
TTTATTGAGAATGCATTATACTCCAGTATATGAACGTGAAGACTTTCATCCTGTTGAATATTCGACTTACTCTGAAATTTTAAAAGAAGATGAAATGTTATCAACAGAAATGAATAATATGTGTGATGATAATAAATATGTAGAAGACATTTGGAATAAAAAAAAATATATGGTAGTCCCTATAATGAATGACAATGATAGAAATATGTTCCATATAGATAATATTAACAATGTAAGTAATATTAACAATATTTCAAATATATCTAGTGGTATAAACAATTTTTATAATAATCATTATGAAAATAATCAAATAGATGATATAAGAAAATATTGTATCAATAATAAACAAGAGAACAATATTAATTATAATAGAACTTCTTTTTCTACATATCCTTATCATGATACTATAGAAAGAAATAAATATAATAGACCTAAGAATGATTACTATCATTCTAGTATTAATACATCAACAAGAGATGTAACTTATGGTCCTAATATGAATTATATAAATGATTATAATGAAGTAAATGAAAAAAACAAAACAGAAAAAAAAAAGTTTTATATTGAAATATTATCAGTAATACAAAATATGGGTCCTATATTAGATATGTGTGTTATAAAAAACAAACATAATGAAAATGAAATCATCACATGTAATAGCTATGGAAGGACGGGATGTGTATCTATTATTCAAAGTGGTTTAAAAACTAATATAACATGTGATCTTAATATTAATAAAGTTAATAATTTTTTTGTAGTAAAATATGTTATATATTTAAAAAAAAAAAAAAGTGCACATATTACTATTACAAATGATACAATGAAAAAAGAAAATAATAATCCTGAAGAAAATATTTCTAAGGATTGTATTACAAATGATAAGGATAAAGTTTATAAAGATTCTTTATCTATTAATGAGAATAAAAATAATATTCCTATCAATGATGATGAATATATGATGAATGTATCTAATGATGATGGAAATAATTTACATCCCAAAAAAAAACAAAAAAAAAACAAAAAAAAAAGTATATCAGAAGAACCATTACATTTTGATGTTTTTGTATCTTTAAATAATAAAAAATATATAAAAATAAAAAATATAGATTTATGTTTTCTAAATAAATATTACTTTGAAAATGAGAAAGAAATAAATGTCTTGAAATATTCAAATTTTATTTATTTCCATATTTTTATGATATGTGTTACGTATGCAAACCAAACAAAAATAGTTGGAGTTTCAAGGAATATATTAAAAAAGAAGAAGACAAATAAAAAAAATTGTAGCACTGAAATTGTGATTAATAATAAGGATAATAAATTTGATAATATTACGAATGAACATCAAGATAATATTATTAATTATCCTTTGAATGATTCTTTTACAAGTTATAATAATGATAATATGATTGGTATGTCTCATTCTAGAGATATACCAGATGATAAAAAAAAGAATTTAAATAATCATAATTTTTTTTTAAATGAAGAAAAGAAAGAAGATATGAAAAATAATATATCTAATGAAAGCTTTTTAAAAGAAATATGTAATGAAATATTTTTATGTGAATATGAAAATACAGATATTGATATGTATAGTAATACATTATATTTTAATATTGTTAAGAATCATCCTTATCTAATACAGATATGTAATAATAATATTCGATTATTATGTTGTTTATCTTTAAAGTTGATATATAATTTGGAAGTTACATTTATTTTTAATTATTCTATATATAATGATTATATATATATATATTGTAAAGAAGGAATTAAGATATATGTTGTTATGGAAAATTATATTGCACATTTATATACATATATTTTAAAAGAAAACATCAGTAGCTGGTCTTTATATAAAAATTTATTAGTATGTGTTTTTAATAATAAGGAAGTTGTTATATATAATGTAAATATGAATAAATTGAAAGAAATAAAAGAAGGCAATTATAAAAAGGAAAAAGAAGCAACAGACATAGATACAAATGTCGAACAAGAGAAGGATGAACAGACTCATCAAATTTTTAATGCCGTTAGTTATTACAAACCAGTGATGAGTTTTTTTGTATATATAAGTGACGTCGAATTGATAATGATGAATGATAATATGTATTTATTCTTGGGTTATAGTGATGGACATATAGAATATTTCATAATGTGTGCATATGATAAGAAGAAGCAAAAAGAAAAAAATATGGAAGGGCAACATACGTGTCAAAATTATGAAATGTGTGATAATAAAAGTGGTGATAATAAAAGTGGTGATAATAGAAATGATGGTGATAATAGAAATGATGGTGATAATAGAAATGATGGTGATAATAGAAATGATGGTGATAATAAAAATGATGGTGATAACAACAATGGTGATGAAAGTAATAACAATGATGAAAGTAATAACACATATGATGATAAACTTGAGTGCACTACTATGGACAGATTTTTAATTGATAATAATTATAGAAAATGGGTTAAGAAACAACAAGAGTGTAACACATTATTTAAATTACATAAAGAATATTTAAAAAGGAGAGAATTCATTTTAAAATATATTTATAAAGTTTGTAAGGATAATAATTCTGAAGAACCTACACATTCAAATTGTAAATATACATATAAATTAAATATGTGTGAAGATTTAGAAAATGAGAAAAGAATAAAAAATAGTAAAAGAAATGTTTTAAATTTTTTATCTCAATGTAACACTGACGTTTTTGATTTCTTCGATTTTGGTAGTGTGACATTTAAAAATTCGAAGGAGTTATATAAAATATGTAATAGATGTAAGGATGATGTTATATATATTGACAATGAATATTATTATAATGTAGATATTGAATCTAATAATTTTGTTAGCTTACAAAATTTTCTGGAATATAATAATGAGATTAATAAAATGGATACGAATACTAATAGTGTGGATGGTATTGAACGTGTTGATAAGAAAGACTCATCTGCTAATAATAATATGAATGGTAATATGAATGATAATATGAATGATAATATAGATGACAATAACGATAGTAATGATTCAGATACAAATTTTAGTAATTCAAATGATAGTGATTTATTATATATAAATAAATATAGTAGTAGTGATGAGAAAAGTTTAGAAAATTCAGAAAAAAATATAAATAAAGGAATGATAAAAAAAAATAATTCTGATAATAATAACAAAAAAGTATTGGTTGTTAAAGGAGAAAAAAATGTAAAAATAAATATTAAGAGAGCTAAATATTTTTTTAACTTTTATCAAGTTTATGGTATATTATCTGACGAATCTTCTGATTATGATAATAATATTGATTTAATAACCTTCAAGAGAAGCAAAAAATCAAAGGAAAAATATAATCATGATAAATATAAAAAAAAACTTGGAGTATATAATTCAGAAGAAGAAATATATAATGATTCTTATTATGGTACCTTATCACCTAGAAATATGTATATTAATAGACATAACAAATCTGTTGATAGCCTTTCTCATTATCTCAATAAATATAGTATAAGTGATGATGACATCTTCTCATCATATGATGATAATGATGATGATTTTAATCAATATTTTGAGTATACCAGAAAAAATAGAAAAATAAATAAGAGAAATAGAAAAAGAAAAAGAAGAAGAAGAAGAAGAAGACAAAAAAAAAAAAAAGAAAGAACAGATGAATTTATAACAAGCACAGACTCATCAAGTACTTATAACAGTAATATGGATTTATATTTTGATTATGATAATGAATTTGATATGTATGAACAAGAAAATGAATGTGATGATAATATTTTTGAACAGAGTGATATACCAAGAAAATTTATAAAAAATGTAAAAAAGAAAAAAAAAAAGAAAAAAAAAACAGCAAATAATGATAATATGACTGTAATAAATAATAATAATAATAGTAATATTAACCATAATGATATTAAGAAACGAAAAAGAGAAATTAAAAATATGTTAAATAAGAAATTAAGAAAAGAATGTAACGATAATAATTTAGAAGAAAATAATAAATCTGATAATTCAAAATATAGTACATCTAATAATAATATCTCTTCTGATATTCCTTCATCTTTTGAAAATTTGAATAATATATTATTTGATGAAAAAATATATTTAAAGAGTAATATTTTAAAAAGTAATAGAATCGTTTTAATAAATAAGAGGAAAATGAATGTATGTAATGATTCTATTAAATTTAAAAAATTTTTAAAAGTCTTTTCTGAAAAAAAAAGAATTGATATAAATCAAAGTAATATAATAAAAAAGTATAATTTTTTGTTTGTATGTTGTGAAAGTCCAATAATTATATATTCAGATATAAAAAAAAAAATAAATATATCAAAATTATCATTAAAAAATATATATATTGTAGATATATTTAATGATTTCAATTATTTAAATCCTTTTCATAATTTTCTATCATTTAAAAAAAAAAATCAAAATAATTTTTATTTTATTTTTTATGATGGGTATAATATGCATATATCTCCATTGAATCAAATAAAAAAAACCTTTTTAAAAAGAATACCTTTCTATAGAACTGTTGAAAAAATTACATATCATTCAGAAACGGGTTTATTAATAGCTTCATGTCCTTCAGAAGAAAAACATAAGACCAATGAGATGATGAAACAAATTATATGTTTTTTTGATCCTTATCATGATTCTATAAAATATACATATATTATACCATCAAAATATCATGTATCTACAATTATTATATATGATAATGATAAACTTAAGAAAAAAAATTTCGATGTTACAAGTTTCATTTTTGTAGGTACATGTAATTCAAATGAAAAAAATAATGAACCAACATCTGGTCATATACATATATTTATAGCAAAAAAAAAAGCTAACATTTTTGAAATTAAACATATATATACACACAATATTAATTACGGGGGAGTGACAAATCTTGTCCAATATGATGACAAAATAGTAGCAACAATAAATAATATGGTAAAATGGAAGAAGTCCATATGTATTACACACACATAAACATATATATATATATATTTATATATTTATTTATTTTTTATTTTTTTTTTTTTTTTTCCTTTACAGGTTGTCATTCTTGATATAAATAACCTAATAACAAAATATGAAGCTTTTATGGACCCACTAAATCTTCAACCAGTACGTAAAAAAAATATAATATATAATATGTAATATATGTGTATGTATATATATTTATATGTGTCTTATTATTTTATCCTTATTTTAGAAAATAGAGGGAAACAATGCTATTGTTGAGCTAGTCTCCTTTACCCCCAGCTCATGGATCATGACAGTGGATGTTCAGTAAGAAAATATATATATATATATATATACATATATATGTGTGACCGTTTGTGTGTTAAATGCTCTTTATTTATACTATTATTATTTTTATTTTTTTCAGTGGAGATTATATCGTTGTGGGTGATATCATGACATCAGTTACAATATTACAATACGACTACGAAAATGTAAAAAATAAAAATTTTAAGAGAAATAGGAAATAAATAAATATAAATATATATATATTATTTCCTTATGAATATTTGGTTTATTACATATTTTTTTATATTATTCTTACAAATATATATCATTTATATATTATCTTTCATTCAGTCTCAATTACTTGAGGTGTGCAGAGATTACTCCAATATTTGGTGCACGTAAGTTATAATTTGATAAACAAAGAGAATATAAATAAATAAAAATATATATATGTTAATATAACATATGATGAAATTATATTTTATCTATATAATATATATGTTCAATATTTTTTTTTTTTTTTTTTAAATTTCAGATCACTTTGTGCCTTGTCGAAAAGCCACGTTGTTGTATCAGACATGGATGCCAATTTTATAATATTACAAAAGTAAAAAAAAAAAAAAATAAAAAGAAAAAGAAAATAAAAAAGAAAAATAAAGTCAATAAAAAGGTGCATATAAACAAGAATATGTATATATGTATATATATATATATATATATTTATTTATTTATATTTATGTAGGTCCAAGTTTAAATATAACGATGAGGATTCCTTTAAACTATCGGTAAAATACAATGCTGAAAATATAGGATTATGTTCCTGTTACATATAAAAATAAAATATATAATTTTTTTTTTTTTTTTTTTTTTAAATATAGTCTGTGTCATTGTTTAACCACGGAAGTATAATAAATAAAATGCTACCTCTATCGAATTCAAGTTTAATTGAAGAGTAATATTTTTTTTTAAATACATACCATTGTATATATATATATATATATATATATATATATATATATATATATTTATTTATTTATTTATTTGTTTCTATTTTTTAGTGATTATGATAAACACAATATACTTACAAAAAAGGATGGTATTTTATGTGCATCGAGCGAAGGATCTATTAGTGTTTTGATTCCCTTTTCCAATTTTTCTAATTTTAAAAAGGCCTTATGTATAGAAATAGCTATAAATGATAACATATCGTCTATTGGTAATTTAACTCATAATGCATATAGAGAATGTAAAGTAAATGTAACTGCAAAAAATTGTAAGGGTATTGTTGATGGAGAATTATTAAAAATGTTTTTCCATATGTCATTTGAAAAACAATATAAGACATATGTATATGCTAAATGGTAAACAATAAAAAGCTCAACTTGTTGAAAGTTTTTAATTTTGTCATTATAAATTTATATATATATATATATACATATATATATATATATATGATTTCATTTTATTTTTATAGGATTGCGAAAAAGATTAATTGCAAATTTGGAAGTTTCGACAATTTCGTAATAGATTTAGAGAACATGTGTAGCTTTTTATAATTTTTAAATATATTTTGTATATATTGTATATATATATATATATTATTAGTTTTTTTTTTTTTTTTTTTTTTTTTTTTTTTTTTTTTTGTTATTTTGTTTGTACCATTCTGGTAATATTATTTTTCAACAAAATTAAAATATAAACATAATAATGATTATAAATAAATACATATATATATATATATATATGTATATAATATATATAATATATATTTATTTATTTGTTATTATTTTTTTTTTTTCCCCTTTCTTCTTTTTTGCCTTATAAAAATCATATATATTATTTCATTTTTCCTTTTTTGAAGGGAACAAATATTTAGGAACTGTCATATGGAGATATGTGACATCCTATATATAAACCTTTCTGTGTCTGCTCAGGAATTATATGATAAAATAGAATATTTTCTTCTCTTAATATTTTAACTAATATTTGTTTAGGTTGTGTTTTCATATAATTTCCTATTTCTTTAATGAGTTGTATATTTGAATAATTATTTTGTTCATTTTCATTTTTTTTAATAATATCTCCAAATTGAAAAATCTGATCATTTATTTTTAATCCAGATTTATGAGATGGAGAATTATCTATAACTTCATCTATAATAGCAAATATATTTTTCTTAGCGTTTTGAATATCTTCTTCTTTTGTTATTTGTTGTGGTGTATTTAATAAATCATTATTTATATTTTTATTTCGTTCGACACGTATAACTGGATGAGTACTATGCACCTTATGTATATATTCTTCTAGTTTCTTATTTATATCTATATAATCGTTTTTTAAACATATTATCTTATTTCGAGCCACACGAATACTATATATGTCAATATCATTCCTTGGAAATCCTTCTGAATCAATTAAATTTCCTTTCATACCAACATTCTTATTTTCAGGACTTTCTAAAAAATCCATATGTACCTTTAATTCATTTTCAATATCTTCTCTTTTCTTGACTAATTCGTTGAATTCATCTAAATTCATCATATTATAAATTATTAAACAAATAAATAAATATATATATATATTAAAAATTTTTGGATTATTCCATAAAAATATTCTTATTCGAATTTGTTTATATATGTACATATATACATGTATTTTTTTTTTTTTTTTTTTTTAAAAATATTATTCACAATTGTATACCTTACAATTTGTATGTCACAAAATTTTAGAAAAAAAAAAAAAAATAAATAAATAAAAATAAAAATAAACAAATAAATATTATATATATATATATATTTATATATATGTAATATTTATGATTTAAAAAAATACATGAATTATGTACATATGACCAATGGGCCATATATCCTCAAAATGTGAAAAAAAAAAAAAAAAAGGAAAAAAAGAATCCATATATAATTTATTATCGATGATATATAAACCCCTTTGGAAAATATACACCTTATTTCTAAATTTAAAATAAAAATAAAACAAAACAAAATAATAATAATCAAAAATTTTGTATGTTCTCATTTTTAACTTTAGGAAAAAAGGGAAAGAAAGAGAAAAAAAAAATGTGGGTTCAATATATTCCTCAAATTATGCCTATGGAAAAACCTATGTTTCATATTCAGAAGGTAATACAAATAAAAAGAAAAAAAAATATATATATATTTATATATATATATTTTATATATATATCATTTTATATTTATGTTCATATATATACCATATTATGTTTAATCAATTTATATATATATATATATATATATATATATTTTTTTTTTTTTTTTTTTTTTTTTTTTAAATTTGAAACCACTTCATTGTAGCGCTTTGCATATTATAGATTTCATAAGCGAGTAGGTAAAGGGTCTTGGGTTGGATATATAGAAAGATATAAAGTTCCAAGAAGTATAGAAAATACACAAAGATTAATTTACAATTATGAGGCAAGTTATTGTGAGAAGAAATTATCATGCAGCTGGTTATGGATGTTACCAAAAAAGCTAGCTCTATCAACGACTTCAGATGAAGTTTTAAATGTTTGGGTTTATTATCGACATAAAAAAAAAAAAGCTTATCATTATTTAAAAGTTTTAAAAAGATTAGTAGATGTTGGTTTTTGTTCTTCTAGTGATTGGAGATTTAAATTAATTACTTCTAGAATTCAAAATAAAATAAATACATTTTTGAATTTACCACGAATATGTTTTTATTATGGTAAATTAAAAGCTACTGCTCAATTAGAAAATGTTACTAAAATGTTATATAATAGATTAAATTCATATATGCCTTATCAACTTATATTGATTTTAAGAGCCTTCTCTTATTGTCATTTACAAGATATATATCTCTTTAATAAAATTAGAGATATACTTCAACCACAAATACAATCACTTCCTTTTTATTATTTGATAAAAATTGTAGAGTCCTATTCGTCTTGTTTAATACATGATTATTTATATCTTAATAAAATTGTAGAAGAAATTATTTATAGAATGAATATGTGTAACCAAGAATTTGTAAACAATGTGAATGACCCTATATCTGAGAGGATGAATAATATAAACAGGGATATATTTTTAAATAATAATCATATAGACAATTCAGACAGCGAGATAAACAACAATAATTGTAGTAATCAAATTGGCATTGGTTCTATGAAGAGTAGGAATATTATGAACAGCCATGTTGTTACTGATAATGATAGAATTAAAAATAAATATGAAAATAATGATAACTATATAGATGACCATATATATGATAATACAGATGATGATTCATTTTATAACTTACCATCTGATGATGAGTTAATAAAATATAAACAAGAACAATTTAATTATTACCCCAATATAAAGAATATAATAGATGTAGGATATTATTTATCTAATTTAAAATTTCAAAATTATATTTTTTATGATTATATAAGTAAATATATAATATATATGTTAAAAGAACAGAATTGTTTAAATCCATATTTTATAGAAAAAGTAATATTATCATTTCATAAAATAAAAATTAATGATATAATTTTATATGAATATATATTAAAACATATTGATATATATTTTTATGACTATCCACCTAGTGTATTATGTAATATAAGTTCTTGTTTATCAAGTGTATTACCATTATATTATTCTTCAATATATAAAATATTAAAAAAAATATTATTATATATTAATAAAAATATAGATATATTAGATCTTTCAAGTTTATCAAGTTTATGTTATTTCGCACATAAATTAAAGATTAATAAAAATCTACAAAAGGATATATTTTATAATATAAATAAACAATTAAAAAGAAATGATAATAAAAATAATAAAAGCATTTATGATATATCAACAATTTTTGAAATATTATCTTTTCATAATCTTTTAGATGAAACATCTTTTCAAATTTTATGTAAACATTTACATCGTCATTTAGAAAGTTTAGAACCTTATGAATTTAATAAAGTTATGAGAGCATTAACAAATGTTCAAAAACATTTAAAATTAAATGATGAAAAAATTGTTAATGCTATAGCTAGAAATGTCATACAACAACATGAACTATTCCATATTATAGATTATCATCAGATAGTCAAAATGTTGTTACAATCTAATCTAGTTAAAGATATATACAAACAAGATCTAATAAAATATCATAATAATCTTCCTTTTTATTCTTTTGACAATTTAGAAATTCAACATGACATAAACAAACAAGTCAAACCGAAATCAATATATAGATATCAAAAAGGAACCATTTATTTTTCAAATAAAAAATATGAGCAGCCATATCCCTTACACCAGTCCCTCCAACATTAAAAAAAAAATATATATAATATATATATATATATATATGTATTTATTTATTTATATTAATTTGTTTTTATTTATTTCCTATTTTTTTTTTTTTTTTTGTGTGTTTTATTTTTTTGTATCATTTGAACCATTGTTTTATATTTTTTGTCTCATAAAATTTATTTGGTCATTTGAAGAAAAAAAAAAAAAAATATATATATATATAACACATAATTTTTGAATAAATATGTGTTATTATACTCTGTATTTACATACAAAATGTACAAAAAAATATTTGTCTTGTTATAATTTTAAAATATATTTTGCACCTCATGAATAATTAAAAAAAAAAAAAAAAAAAAAAAAAAAACATAATATTTTTTTTTTTGTTTCAATTAATTTCTTGTTATCATTTATTTTTCCTAATACAAATGTATTGATATATAGCATATTATCTCTATATAGATTTTTCTTTTTTAATAATAATAAAATGCAATATTTTCCTTTGTGTTTTCTCTTAAGTTTATGTATATATAACATTTTGTCTATTAAATGTTTCGAAAATGTTTATAAACAAGATAATACAAATAATTTAAATTTTAAAAATAATATTTATGAAGATGATGAAAAAAAATATTATTATAACCCTCAAGTAGTATACCACCTAAAAGGTGATGCAACTAAAGAAGAAAATGTTGATATGTATGATAATATTCAAAACAAAATGGACATCTTACATAATTTAAATAAACAATATAATTTTGGTAAGATAAAAAAAGAGTATTACAAGGATGGGTCTAACAAAAAATATTTAAACAATCGCTTGAAAAAAATTTTAAGCAATGCTCTAAATATCCCACAAAAACAAATAAATATTCACGATATAAATATGTTAATAAAAATGTGGACAAATATGAATAGCAAAGATAAGACCTATTCTAATATTTTAAATAACGATGAAAATTATTTTAAAGGATATATTCAGCAACACAATAATTTTGCTGACGAAAAGAATAAAATTACATTTAATGATAATGAAAAAGAAAAAGCTGAAATTCATTTTATAGATCTGGATTATTTTACACAATTAACAAATTAATAAATTATTCCGTTGTGTAAATAGAATAATGAAATATGACAGTCACGTTTTTAATATCATAAAATGTTAATAAAGATATATAAAATATATTTTTAAAAATATTTGAAATATATTAACCATGTATATATATAATTAAGGTAATAATAAAAAAAAAAAAATAATACGTTTCATAATTAATTATATCTACAAAATATATATAATGATTGTATCTCTATACACCTTTAAGGTGTTTATTTATAATACATATGGAAAATGTATTTTTTTGAAATGTTTATTTTGTTAACATGTTCATTACTTTTTAGTATACATATATATATATATATATATATAATGTTAATTTTTATTGATCCTATAAAACTACAATTATTAATTCATTATGTATAACATTTTTTTTTTTTTTTTTTTTTTTTTTTTTTAACAATTGTATGATCATATGATCCTGGTTATATGTAAAAATTCCATTTCTATTTGTTGATTATTTTTTAAGCCTACCTTATAAAAATTAAACATTATTTTATACATTCTGAAAGGTCATCAATATGAAATGAATAAATAAATAAATATATATATATATATATATATATATATATATATAGTGTTTGTAATTAACTTGTATATGTAATTTCTTTTATGTAATAGGTATTATAATTCATAGTTAAATATATTATGCACATATATTATTATGTATATATATATATATATATATATATATATAATAATTTATTTTTTAAGGCTTAAAAGTCATATTTCAATTATATATTATGAGAAAATAAATAATATAATAATGTGCTCTCTGTTTTTTTAAGAAATATTTGAAAAAAAAATTAAAAAAAAGAATTATATATATTATATATAAAATGTACATTTTAAAGTATTATAAATATTTTACCAAATAGCCAGCACATATATAGAAGTGTAAATTAAAAAAATTAACAGAGAAAAAAAAGATTGTGTAATAATTAAAAACTTTGAAATATTAACATATATATAAATATATATGTATAGATATATTTTTTTTTTTCTTATATCGTAAGAGATTTATCAAAATAATTATTATAAGATTTATAAAAATTAATGAGAAGATGAACACTTTTTTTTTAAGTAGATTTAGAGGGGGCACCTTTTTTTTACAAAAGTATGAAAAAATATTAAACCCAGCTAAAGGGTATCATACATATAATTATATTTTTCAAAATAATAAAAATATAATAAACTATAAAAAAAATAAAAATTTGTTTTTATGTGAAAAAAGAAATTTCTATACTAGTAATGATGGAAAAAAATATACAAAAAAGTTTTGGAACCATTTAGGTTTTGTAATTATACCTCAACAAACAGCATATATAGTAGAAAGGTTAGGAAAATATAATAAAACATTATTAGCAGGTATTCATTTTTTAATACCTTTTATAGATAAAATAGCTTATGTTTTTTCATTAAAAGAAGAAACTATTACAATTCCAAATCAAACAGCTATTACAAAAGATAATGTTACTTTAAATATTGATGGAGTATTATATATAAAATGTGACAATCCATATAATTCTTCTTATGCTATTGAAGATGCTGTTTTTGCAGTAACTCAATTAGCGCAAGTTACTATGAGATCGGAATTAGGTAAATTAACCCTTGATGCAACATTTTTAGAAAGAGATAACTTAAACGAAAAACTTGTTAAGGCTATAAATGAATCAGCAAAAAACTGGGGAATAAAATGTATGAGATATGAAATTCGTGATATTATCTTACCTGTGAATATAAAAAATGCTATGGAAAAACAAGCTGAAGCAGAAAGAAGAAAAAGAGCTGAAATTTTACAAAGTGAAGGAGAAAGAGAAAGTGAAATTAATATAGCAATTGGAAAAAAAAGGAAATCGATATTAATAGCAGAAGGACAATCTTTTGCTATCAAAGCTAAAGCTGATGCTACAGCTGAAGCTATAGAAATTATTTCAAATAAAATAAAAAAACTAGATTCAAATAATGCTATTTCTTTACTGGTTGCTGAACAATATATTGATGTTTTCTCAAATATATGTAAAAATAATAACACTGTTATTATACCAGCAGATCTAAATAATATCAGTAGCCTTATTTCACAATCATTGTCTATTTATAATAATATTCAAAATGCAAAAAAGGAAAATAATCAAATTCATACTTTGCCAATTCAAAAACAAATCCATTCTGATATGAACAACTAATTTGATTCAAGTTTTGGAAAATAACAATGTTACACGTGTAATATTTAGGGAATTATATGAATCAATCAATAATATATATATATATATATATTGTTTGTATGTTTTTTTTTTTTTTTTTTTTTTTTTTTTTAGTTGGATAAATTTACCTGATCTGTTCATGCAAAACGGATAAATTAACACACAATAATTGTCGTTCATACGACCTGAACTGTTCATAAAAATTGAATCATGTTCATACAAATTATGCATTTTATATAAAATAAAAAAAATATTTTTATTTATATACTTAATTTCAACGGCAGAGGTTGCACAGTTATTCCTTTTAATATTTAATATTTTTTTTGTTAGGTTTTATTTATTATGATTACATTTTGTTTTTTCACATTTCTTAATAATGTTGATTAATGCTTTTATATCTATAAATGTAAGTATATATATTTTGTTTTACATTCTTATGAATCATAGGGGATGGCAATGAAGCTAGTCTTATTATATATATATATATATATATATACATATATATGTATGTATTATATGTATTTATTTCATTTTATCATTTTCATTTCTTTTCTTTTTTGAACACATTTTTTCTTATTTGTATATTCTTTTTAAAAATATTTGTTATAAAAAATTAATCATAATATGAAAAAAACTATATTTTTATGAAAACATTTTTTTATTATTACATGGAATATACATATATTATTATATCTTGAGGGAAAATATAATAAATAAGTAGTGTATATTATCTACTAAAAAAAAATTATATTCAGTGAAATTTATATTATATATATATATTATATGTGTCCAAAAGAAATATTTAATATTTCCTTTATTCTCCTATATCACATATTCATATTATTTTACAAGTTTAATGGTTTGAATAAAATATAATAATACGATAAAAAATATAAATTCAAAAAAGATAAATGTATGCATAAATAAATACACCTTAATATATATATTATTTATATTTTTATGCGTTGCAAATTTTTTGTAAAAGAAGTACAATGGATTTATAAGTTTTGTCATTTTTTTTTTTTTTTTTTTAATTAAGTTTAAATGCTTATATAAAAAATATAGAAATATATATATATATATATATTATAAATTACTTATTAATAAAAGGTGCACATTTTTAATATTTATAAATATTTGATCTTTTAAATTATTTTTCTCTTTTATTATGTGGAAATGTTAAACTATGATATACTGTTAAAAATATAATTAAAATAAAAATTATACATTTTTTTTTTTTTATGCTTTAATTTATACGTATTTCTTATTATAGATCTACAAATGTTATCATATTTTTTTTTTTTTTTTGACATGTTGAAAAATATATATATAATAATAATGAATAATACGTACAATTTATAACATTAATTTATTAAATATGTCAAAATTGTTATTATATGTAGGCTTTTTGTTATATATATATATATATATATATATATATATATATATATATATTTTATTTTTTTTTTTTTTGTTGTTATTTAAAAATTAAATTATATAAAAAGTTCTACTTTTATTTTGATATAAATAAATGATAATATTTATTTAATATGAATGATTATAATGTTATGTATTTATTATATATAAAAAAATAATAATATATAATAATATATTTTTATTACCTATAATAATTTTAGTGGAAAAAAAAGAGTACAGATTTAATATAAAAATTTTGTACTTCAGTTAAGATCCATAAAATATTATATTATATATATATAATATATAATTAATATATATATTAATATTATAAAAAAAATTTATAATATTATTCTGTTGAAGTGATATCATCTTAATATGATTTATTATATATGTTCAAATAGAAAAACTATAATATTAATATTATAATATATTATATATATATATATTATATTTATGTGAATACCATTTATAATAATATATATATTAATAAATTAATAATAATAATAATAATATATTATTATCACTTATTATATATATAATAATTTATATGTATGTATAATATTTTTATTCTTTATATTATTTCTTTTTTTTTTTTTTTTTTTTTTTTCCCATAAAAATTTGGTGGATGATAGTAAAACTGATTTATAGTTTATTATGATTTTAAAAAAATAATTTTTATTATCCTTTTTTTTTTTCTTTTTTTTTTTTTTTTTTTTTTAAAGAATATAAAATAAACTTTTTATATTTTTTTATATGTATATATTATTACATTGATATATTTATAATTTAATTACATTTATATTATTATTATTTATATATATTATATATTTTTATGAATCCTATTATTTTCTTCATAACATTAAATATATATATTATATATATAATATATTTTTTATGAATTAATAATAAAAAATGAAGGTTTTATTTTTCCATTCCTTAATATAATTATAATAAATTGTGTTTCCACATATATTGAAAATTATATTAAAGGATAATTTTTTATATTATTTATATATGTAAATATGTTTGAATAAAATTATATTTATATGGACCTTATCCTTCTTTTTTTTTTTTTCTTATATCTTTATTCTTTAATTTAGTAGATTTAATTATTTCTTTGTTTATTTTATTTTATTTTTTTTGTGAGACTACATTTTTTAATGATATAAGAGAATAAAGGGTTATTTATATTATTATATGTGAAATATTATATAATAAAAAATTAACAAAAAAAAAAAAGAGGCATATATATATAATGTTGTAATTTTATATAGATTTTTTTAATATGATCTTTAAGTTATACATATATATATATATATATATATATATATATATATGTGTTTATTTATTTTATTTAGCTGTTGTTTCTTATGAAGAGTAAACTATAATATATATATATATATATATATATATTTATATGTTTTATTTGTATATACGTTTTATTAACCCTTCCTTTATATATTAACACTTATAAAAAAAAAAAAAAATTACTTTCAAAATATTTGATTTAAAATCATGTATAAATATAACGAAGATTATATACATTGTAACATGAAAAAAAATTAAAGCAAAAATTAAATTAAAAGAATTACATATATTTATATTTACATACATATATATAATTATTTATTTATTTTTATGGTGATGAGATCAATGGATAGTTATCCAAGTTGAGCAATAGGAAGATTTTTTTTTACCATAAAAAAAAAAAAAAAAAATATTTTTAAATAGAATATAGATATATAATAGAGTCAATAAAATTAATGTAATATAAATATATATATATATATATATATATATATATAATATAATTCTATATAACAATGACGGTAGATTTGAATATTCCATATTCAGCATGTGAATTAAAGAGAGTAAAACGATTAGAGTTAGGTGTTTTAGATCCAGAAATAATAAAAAAGATAAGTGTTTGTGAAGTAGTAAATGTAGATATATATAAAGATGGTTTTCCAAGAGAAGGTGGCTTAAATGATATACGAATGGGTACTATTGATTATAGGACTTTATGTGGTACATGTAATATGAATGTGAAATATTGTCCTGGTCATTTTGGTCATATAGAATTAGCTAAACCAATGTATCATTATGGTTTTATGAATGTAGTATTGAATGTTTTAAGATGTGTATGTTATCATTGTGGTAGATTATTATGTAATGTAAATAGTTCTAAAGTTAAATATATTGAAAAGATTAAAGTGAATAGTTTAAGATTAAGAAAATTAGCTGAACTATGTTTAGGCATAAAGGCATGTGATCATTCTATAGAAGAAGAAGGATTAAATATTAATGATAATTCTTTAAATAATTTTTATAACAATGATTTAAGTAATTTAAATATGAATCAACAAATGGTTTTAAATAAAAGTAATTATACGAACCTATTTGAAATGGTAAGTAAAGAAGATGTAGATTGTGGATGTGTTCAACCTAAATATAGTAGAGAAGGACCAAATATGTATATTCAATTTTTACATAGTAGTGAAGAAGATATTGATGAAAGTAAAAGAAAATTAAGTGCTGAAGAAGCTTTAGAAATATTAAAGAAAATAAGAAAAGAAGAAATGAGTATATTAGGATTTAATTCGGATAGATGTATACCAGCTTCTTTAATATTAACATGTATACCTATACCACCACCATGTGCAAGACCTTATGTTCAATATGGAAATCAAAGAAGTGAAGATGATTTAACTTTAAAATTATTAGATATTGTAAAAACAAATATACAATTAAAAAGGCAAACAGATAGAGGAGCAAAATCACATGTATTACAAGATTTATGTTCCTTATTACAATTTCATATCACAACTCTTTTTGATAATGATATTCCAGGTATGCCCATAGCAACCACCCGATCTAAAAAACCTATAAAAGCTATAAGAACAAGATTAAAAGGTAAAGAAGGAAGATTAAGAGGTAATTTGATGGGTAAAAGAGTAGACTTCTCAGCAAGAACAGTTATAACAGGAGATCCAAATTTAAATATTGATTATATAGGTGTTCCTAAATCTGTAGCTATGACATTAACATTTTGTGAAACTGTAACACCTTTAAATTATGATAATCTAAAGAAACTAGTAGAAAGAGGTCCATATGAATGGCCTGGGGCAAAATATATTATTAGAGATAATGGTACGAAATATGATTTAAGACATGTACGAAGAAATTCAGAGAAACAATTGGAATATGGATATAAAGTTGAAAGACATATGACAGATGAAGATTATATTTTATTTAATAGGCAGCCTTCATTACATAAAATGAGTATTATGGGTCATAAGGCTAAAATATTACCATATTCAACATTTCGTTTAAATTTATCAGTTACATCTCCATATAATGCAGATTTCGATGGAGATGAAATGAACTTACATTTAGCTCAATCACATGAAACCAGATCTGAAATCAAACATTTAATGATTGTGCAAAGACAAATTGTATCACCACAAGGTAATAAACCAGTTATGGGTATAGTTCAAGATTCATTATTGGCTATAAGAAAATTTACAAGAAGAGATAATTTCCTTACAAAAGAAGAAGTAATGTCCTTATTAATTTGGATTCCATATTGGAATCATGTAATACCAACACCAGCAATAATAAAACCAAGGGCATTATGGACAGGTAAACAAATTTTTTCGATGTTATTACAATTTGATGATATGAATATACAAGATGATAAAAATGATATAACTAATAATAAAGCTGGTAGAGATGTTAATATGAATATTAGCAAGGATAGTAGTAAAATCAATAATAGTGGTAATTATTATTATGGTAATTCAACTAATGATAATAATGATAATTATGCAGAAAAGGGAAATGCATTTTCAAGAAGTGGAAATAATCATCCTAATAGTCCTCTATCAATTGTAGATAATATAAATGTAGGAAATGCACAACAAAATGATATCAACCCTACCACCACAAACAATAATAATAATAATAATAATTTTAATAATAATAATATTGGTGGAGGAGTTAATTCATTTAAACGTTTTAATATGGTAAAAATTAATTTAATGAGAGATTCTTCAACATCTTCTAAAGATGATAATCCATATTGTTCAATTAATGATGGTAAGGTTATTATAAAAAATAATGAATTATTAAGTGGTATCATATGTAAAAGAACTGTTGGTTCTTCTAGTGGATCGTTAATTCATATTTTATGGCATGAAATGGGTCCAGATAAAACAAAAGATTTTTTATCAGCATTACAAAAAGTTACAAATAATTGGCTGGAATATGTTGGTTTTACTGTCAGTTGTTCAGATATTATTGCAAGTAATAAAGTATTAGGCAAAGTGCGAGAAATATTAGATAAATCTAAAAGTGAAGTGTCAAAACTTGTTGAAAAGGCACAAAAAGGTGAATTAGAATGTCAACCAGGAAAATCATTATATGAATCGTTTGAAACTAGAGTTAATAATGAATTAAATTGTGCAAGAGAAATGGCTGGAAAAGTTGCATCAGAAAGTTTAGATGAAAGAAATAATATTTTTAGTATGGTGGCTAGTGGATCAAAAGGTTCTATTATTAATATATCTCAAATTATATCATGTGTAGGTCAACAAAATGTTGAAGGAAAAAGAATACCATTTGGTTTTAATCATAGATCTTTACCTCATTTTATTAAATTTGATTATGGTCCTGAAAGTAGAGGATTTGTATCTAATTCATATTTAAGTGGATTAACACCACAAGAAGTATTTTTCCATGCTATGGGAGGTAGAGAAGGTATTATTGATACTGCATGTAAAACATCTGAAACAGGGTATATACAAAGAAGATTAATAAAAGCAATGGAAGATGTTATGGTGCAATATGATAGAACTGTGAGAAATTCATATGGAGATATTATTCAATTTTTATATGGAGAAGATGGTATGGCAGGTGAATATATAGAGGATCAAGTTTTAGATTTAATGAAATTAGATAATAAAGAAATTAATAAATTATATAAATATAATTTTGATGAAGAACCATATGGAAAAGATTTTTATATAGGTAATAAAAATGATGGTAGTAGAAATCCATCATATATAGATTATAATAAACAAAATATATTAAATCAAGAATTTGAAGAATTATATAAATGTAAAAATTATTTATGTAAAGAAATATTTCCAGATGGAGATATAAGACAACACTTACCAATAAATATGAATAGACTTATTGAATATGCAAAATCTCAATTTCCATGTATACCATTCGTAAGTAATAATAATAGTAGCAACAATAATAATAATAGTAGAAAACTTATGGAGAAGGGCAATTTATCATCTACACATAATCCTTTGGAACGTAAAAATAGAAATAGAAGAAAAAGAAGAAGGAGAAAAAATAAATTTGATAAATATAAAAATGAAAATAATGAACTTATGTCTGAAATTAAAAAGGAGTATGAAAATAATGATCTTAATAATATGATAATAAGTAAAGGAGATCAATCACCTTTTAAAGGTATGGATGAATTTCATATGGGTGATGCAGATAATGACATGGGATCTGATATAGACAATAATAATAATTATGATAATGATGATTATGATGATGATGATGATAATTATGATGATGATGACGATGAGAATTATGATGATGATGATGATAATTATTCAGATAATATTAATATAGGAGCAAAAAAATATTATGGAAATACCATAAAATATAATTATGATGAGAATTCCATGTTAAATCCTATTGATGTAGTACATAAAGTTAATAATTTCTTAGAAAAATTAGTAATAATTAAACAAATAAATAGTAATGATACTTTATCAGTTGAAGCTCAAAATAATGCTACTATTTTGTTGAAAGCACATTTAAGAACTTATTTGAATTCAAAACTTTTAACTCAAACACATAAAATTAGTGTTAAAGGATTAGATTGGTTATTACAAGAAATAGAAAAAATATTTTATAAATCTTTATGTCATCCAGGAGAATGTGTAGGAGCTTTAGCTGCTCAATCAATTGGAGAACCTGCAACTCAGATGACTTTGAATACATTTCACTTTGCTGGTGTGGGTTCAAAAAATGTTACATTAGGTGTTCCAAGATTAAAAGAATTAATAAATATAGTAAAAAATGTAAAAACTCCATCAACAACAATATATTTAGATGATATGGTTTCGAATGATCAACAAAAAGCTAAAGATATTCTAACCAAATTAGAATATACTACATTGAAACAATTAACTTCGCATGCACAAATTATTTATGATCCTAATACAACTACAACTATTTTAGAGGAAGACAAATCTTGGGTTAACGAATTTTATGAATTTCCAGATGAAGATGATACTCAATATTCTCTAGGTGAATGGGTATTAAGAATACAATTAACAAATATACATGTAAATGAAAAAAAATTAACTATGAAAGAAATTGTTTATATTATATATTCTGTGTTCTCAAGTGATGAATTAGATATTATATATACAGATGATAACTCAGAAGATTTAGTTTTAAGAATTCGTGTGAAATATTTAAATGGTGAATACAATTTTATGAATTATGATGCTGTAGATCATCATAATGAACAAGTTGACGAACAAGAAGAAGAAGATGAAAACATAGTTGATAATGACAGAGGTAATTTTGATGAAGGAAAAAATAGTACTCATCCTCATCATGATTATGATAACAATAGCACAAATATATTTAAGTCTAAGGTAAAAAATAATATATCATCAGATATAAATACTAAGAATGAAGATAATATCAGTATAAATAGTGGTAACAATGAAGAGGTAAACAATATTAGTTCCTCACCTGTTCCAAATAATATTTATAATAATAATAATAATAATGATGTTAAAGTGAAGAATATCAAAAAAGAAGATGGAAGTGGAGATGATGATTCTAATGCATCAGATTTGTTTGGAAATAAAAACAGCCCAAATGAAGATAACAGCATGAACAATGATAATAATGATAATAATAATGATGAGGTTGACGATTTTGATGACGAGGGTGATGACTTTTTGTTTGGTGAAAATAATGTATCTCCAAAAAATACGAAAGATGGAAAAAATAAGAATACAAACAAAAGTAACAATAATAATAATAATAATAATAGTAATGAGAACAAAAAACAAAAGAAGGGAAATAATAATAATAGTAATACTTATGATGATGATGATGATGATAACAAGAGTGATATAACAATCAAAGAGGATGATGACATGGTATTTATGAAAACAAACAGCAAAAATGCAGAAGACGATTTAGAACTTAAGAATAAGAATCATATTGGACATAATATTTCTAGAGAAGATACAGAAGATACGTTTTTAAAAAAACTAATGGAACAATGTTTATCCACATTAAAATTAAGAGGTATTGAGAATATAACTAAAGTATATATGAGAGAGGAATCAAAAATAACATACGATTCAGAGAATGGAAAGTTTGTTAGAAGTTCACATTGGGTATTAGATACTGATGGATGTAATTTAGAGAATATATTTTGTGCACCACAAGTAGATTTTAAAAAAACAGTATCTAATGATATTGTAGAAATATTTGAAGTATTAGGTATAGAAGCTGTAAGAAGAGCTTTATTAAAAGAATTAAGAACTGTTATATCATTTGATAGTTCTTATGTTAATTATAGACATTTATCAATATTATGTGATGTAATGACACAGAAAGGTTATTTAATGTCTATAACAAGACATGGTATAAATAGAGTAGATAAAGGACCATTGATTAAATGTAGTTTTGAAGAAACTGTTGAAATATTATTAGAAGCAGCTGCATTTGCTCAGGTAGATAATTTGAAAGGTATTACAGAAAATATAATGTTAGGTCAATTATGTAAAATAGGAACTGGTTCATTTGATATAATTATAGATAATCAAAAATTGAATGATGCTAATCAAAATTTAGAAACTATTCAAGATTTAACAAGTGCTGGATTTACAACACCAGATAGTTTACATGTTATAACACCTGATGGTTTACAATCACCAGTAGCAATTAATACTATTAATTCTCCTTTACCATTTTCACCAACATATAATGCAAATTTATTATCACCTACAGCACCTATAGATAATGTTAATAGTTTATTATCACCACAATATAATTTACAGAATTATGGAGATAATGTAATGTCTCCATCATCTAAAGATATAAATAATTTAGATACATTAAAATTAGGTGGTAAATTTTCACCAACACAATCACCTAAATCCCCAACATCTGTTATACATTCCCCATTCTCACCTTTTGATCATCAAAACCAACAACCAGTAGATGCAACTAATTTATTATTTTCACCTAAAAATAATAATATTATGAATTATAATGTATTTTCACCTAATCCAAATATGAATAATAATATTATTCAATCACCTAATATATATTCACCTAATCCTATGTTAGATATTTTTTCACCTAAACCTCAAATTAATCATAATATTTATTCACCTTCATATTCACCAACATCACCTACATATAATGCAAATAATGCTTATTATTCACCAACATCACCAAAAAATCAAAATGAGCAAATGAATGTAAATTCACAATATAATGTTATGTCACCAGTTTATTCAGTAACATCACCAAAATATTCGCCAACCTCACCAAAATATTCGCCAACATCTCCAAAATATTCGCCAACCTCGCCAAAATATTCACCAACCTCGCCAAAATATTCGCCAACCTCACCAAAATATTCGCCAACCTCACCAAAATATTCACCAACCTCACCAAAATATTCGCCAACCTCACCTGTTGCACAAAATATAGCTAGTCCAAATTATTCACCTTATTCAATAACATCTCCAAAGTTTTCACCAACATCTCCAGCATATTCGTTAAGTTCACCTGTTTACGACAAAAGCGGTGTAGTGAACTCACATCAGCCTATGTCACCTGCATATATTTTACAATCACCTGTGCAGATAAAGCAAAATGTTCAAGATGCCCATATGTTTTCACCTATTCAGCAGGCACATATAGATGAAGCAAAAAATGACGACCCATTTTCACCAATGCCATACAACATAGACGAGGACGAAATGAAGGATGAATGAAGGCAAATATGTAGCACGAAGTAATTAACCATAATAAATAAAAAAAAAAAAATATATATATATATTTATATATTTATATATTTTTTTATTATTCCTTCTTTTTGTTACTATTATTTCAATTACATATTTTATTTTTTATCAATTTTATTTTATTTTTTATCAATTTTATTTTATTTTTTATCAATTTTATTTTATTTTTTTTTTTTGTGTTGAAATGTGTAATATACATATGAAATTCTAAACATTAAGTGTCGCAATTGAATTTATATATATATATATATATATATATATATGTGTAATGTCTTTTTTGCCTTAAAAAAAAAAAAAAAAAAAAAAAAAAGAACAAATATAATATATACATACATATATATATATGTATATACATATATTTTTTTTTCATTTGAACAAAAAAAAATTAAGAAAATTGTAAGTGTAATAAAAACAAGTCCTTTAATTAAAAAATAAAAAAATAAAAATAAATACAAACATATAAATATATAAATATATTAATATATATATATATATAAGTCCATTTCAATATATGGATAAACAAAACATTGAACACACATATAATGTGTTTGATATGCATATTTTTATGTTTCCAAAAAAAAAAATACATATTTCCTTTATTTTAACAATTTTCATTTTTTAAACATATAATTATATAAACATAATTATCAAATAAATCAAATAAATGATATTGTGGTAAAATAATATTTAAGAAATCATTTCTTATATCACTTATAACATTTTTGATATCGCTAGCTGAACGTTGATATATATTACCTTTGTGGTAAACAATTTCTCTTCCTTTATTAGATACGACATATGCATTAATATGTGACATGGGTGAAATTTTATGTAACATATCCATTTTTAATCTTTTTTTGATAGTACTACTTTCATCTGTAGTTTCAATAACAATATATGCACTTTCATTTTTAATTTTATATTCTTTTAATGTTATTAAGGTTTCTAAAAAGAAAGATCTACTAGAATAAATGATCTGATTTGTATTTACATCTCTTAATACCTCAATTTTAATAATTGTTCTACATGTAAAAAAAAGTGGTGTATATGGCATGCTAGGTAAATTTTTTTGCCCATAAAAAATATATAACTTTAAAAATTCATTCTTCTCTAATATCACTCCTAATCTTTTCTGTACTAAGAATTCAAAAAAATTAATAAATTTTATTTCCTCTAATAAATGTTTTTGAAATAGTCGCATATATTTTTGATTATGATTTTTTAAAAATCCAATCTGTTCTGTTATTTCGTCATGTTCTTCATCTGTAGGTTTATTATTTTCATCTTTATTATCATCCCCACTTTCTTCTTTTGCAACCATTTGTGTGTCCTCCCCACTTTCTTCTTTTGTATCCACTTGTTTGTCCTCTCCACTTTCTTCTTTTTCATCCACTTGTTTATCCTCTCCACTTTCTTCTTTTTCATCCACTTGTGTGTCTTCTCCACTTTCTTCTTTTTCATCATTATCATTATCAATATCATTATTGTCTTCCTCATTTTCTATATCATTATTATTAACTTCATCGAAATTATTATAATCTCCCCCTTTGTCTAAACTTTGAACACTTGCAGGAGATTTTGGAATATAACTTTTAGCCAAAACATTGAGGGAATCACAATAACGGAACGTTTTATAAACCTTCATAATTTCAGGTAGCTGACCCAAAAAGTTGATAGATACATTTCTACCTTTTAAGTTAGGATACTTTTTATGAATACGATGATCATTATCATTAATAGATTCAACAATATTTAAATAACTTTCAAAAATATGAGAAACTATGGAATAATAATGTTCTTTTTTAACAACTTTAAATGATTCATGATAAGCTACATAATATGTATTTAAATAATCATCAATATTTTGCATATTAATAAAATCGCTAGATTTATTCGAACCTTGTGTTGAATTTAATAATTTAAAACATTGATCACTATGTGAAAAACTATCATTTTTATTTTGCGAGTAATTTTTTTCTATATCATTGGAGAAGGGATGTGTATAAGCACTGCATTTATTTGAAGCATCTTCATTATTAAAAATATTATTATTATTATTATTATTTAAATTGTTTGTATTATTAGTGTTATTATTATTTATATTATTATTATTTATATTATTGATATTATTATTATTATCCATATTATTTGTATTATTATTATTATTATTATTATTATTATTATTTATATTATTTGCATTAGTTATATTATTATTATTTATATTATTTGTATTATTATTATTATTATTATTTGTATTATTATTTGCATTAGCATCACTTGTTATATTACTGATAGTATTAGTTGTATTACTAGCCAGATTCATGTTGCTTATACGATTTATATCATCCTGCGTATTGTTAATAGCTCCAATACCTGTCTTATTTTTCAATAATTTATTTTGATTAATCTGAAAGAATTTTTTTAATTCATTTTTTAAAGCGAGATGACTTTTTAAAATAAATGTATTTTTATTAACATCATTTATTAATTGAAAAATTCTGTTATTACATCTTGTACTTTTATTACATAATATATTTATAATTTCTTCATATGTATATGAAGATAAGAATTTTTTATAATATTCTTTCTGTGAATCAAAAAAGATATTTTTTTTCCTAATAAATAATAATGGATCTATATTTTTATTATATTTTTGTAGAGTATCATTTTGTTTTTTTTCTTCTTTTATATCTTTCTTTATTTTTTTTTTATAATATTTATCATGAAACATATTATTTTGATAAATAGAATTATTTTTTTTTTCAAAATGAAAAAGCATATCTTGGATTTTACTTCCATCAACATTACGATTACTTTCATGAAAAAAACTTTTTATATCTTGTTGAATATCTAAATAGATATTACTTGATAATACATTATATTTTACAACATAATTATCAATACATACTAATATATGATTCACATTTTTTCTTTTTTTCCCTTTTTTTTCTATTAACAAATCTACATTTTTTATTATTACATCTAATATATAAAGATCTAAAACAACATAATAATTAAAATAATTTAATTCATATTCTTGAATAAGAGGATCTTTTAAATATATATAGACATTTAAAACATTCTCATCTTTTTTTTCTTTCAAATAATTATGTAAAAAATTAAAATACATAAAATTATTTTTAAAAAATAAATTACTGTCATAATTTAAAACATTTATTTTCTTTTTGTTTAACATAAAATCATTTATTATATATGTTGAAAATACTTCAAAATTACTATTATTATTAACATAATCTATAGCACTTGTTTCAAACATTTGCATATTTAATTCACTTTCGCTTTTTAAAAAACTAGATTTAGTAATTATTATATCGTTTAATCTTTTATGCATATCAAACATTCTTTTTTTTAGATCTTCTAAATATTCCTTTAATTCTATAACATTTTTTTTCTTCTCCTTATCTAATTTCTAAACAACACAAATAAAAAAAAAATAAAAAATAAAAAATAAAAAATAAAAAAATAAAAAATAAAAAATAAAAAAAATGTAATAGTATATATATATATATATATATATATATATATATTTTTATTTATTATTTTTTTTTTTGTTTACCTTCTTGTTAAGATCTGTTATTAAATCAATTTTTGCTAATAAATTTTTATACACAAAATTAAGATAATAAATATTTTCTCTCTGGAAATTATTTACAGTATCCTTAAACATTTGCAACTTTGTATCTTTTAATTTTTCAATATATTCAGAATATCTTTTTAATTTCTTTTCATTATTTAAATATATTTGATTTAATATATTTTCATTAAACTCATATGATTCATATAATTCTGTATCATCTTGTACTATATGTTCTAATTTTGTTAATATGTCTTTTTTAAAATCTACAATATAATTATTAACATCTTCCAAAAAATGAACCACCTCTAAAATATTATGAACTAGCCATTCTAATTTACGTGGTACAGGTGAAACGAATTCCTTTTTTTGCACACTCGGCAAAATATTCTTCGATACATATAATTCTAAAAAGAAAGTCAATCATTAAATATATAAATAAAAATATATATATATATATATATATATATATATATATATGTATGCACCATATGTATATTTTTTTTTTTTTTTTTTTTTTTTTTTTTCTTTTCTTTGTCTTACTCTTATCGCAATATATGTACTTTGTATTAAAACATAATTGTATTATATAATAAATCAAAAATATATATAAACTTATATATATATTATTCATTCTTTCCCTCTCTTCTTTTTCCCTTTTATATATATATATATTTTTTTTTTATATAATTATTCACATTTAATTATTTCAGAATTTTTTTTACAATATTTATGTAATATAAAAAATTCTTAAATAGGTGTTTATTTTTTTTTTTTTTTTTTCATATTTACATATAAACATATACAAAATGAATAGTTAATTTGATATATTTACATATTCTTAAACATGTGTTTATATATATATATGTAATCACAAAAATGTAGTTTCAATATTTTTATAAAAAGTTATACATGGTGATATACTGTACAAAAATAAATATATACATATTCATCATGTCCAAAGGTGAAAAAAAAAAAAAAAAAAAAAAAATTAAATTAAATTATAACATATGATATTATATATATATATAAATACATATATATGTATTATATTATAATTATCAATCCTGTTAATGAAACGGATACAAAAATACTATTTTTTTTTTCATAATAATATAAAACTTTATAAAATATTCTTTATAGTCTCTACACTTGATTCAATTCTCTTCAATATATTATCTACAGGGATATTATATATATATATATATAAATATATGTAAAATTAAAGAAGAGAAAAAAACATACAAAAAAAAAAAAAAAAAAACATAAAGGTAAATATATAATAAATATTATGTATATTATTATATATAAATTAAAAATCAAAATACAATATGTTTATATAATACTATTGTATATAATAAAATTACAAAATATATAAATAATATTTATATAATAATATATTATATGATATTATTATATAAATAAAAATAAATAACAAAAAAAAAAATAAAAAAAAAAAAAAAAAAAAAAAAAAAAATTCTCGTACATATTGTATATAAATATCTTTTTATATGTAATGAATAATACTGAAATTGTAATAAATATATTTTTATATATATATAATATATATAGTTGAGGTTTAGAAAAATAAAGCATATAATATATATATATATATATATATATATATTTTTATATATGTATCATGAATAGTTCTTAAAAAGGACATAAAAAAAATATATTTAATATATATATATATTATATATATATGTAATAAAAAATAAAATATAATAAATACATATATATATATATATAATACTTATGAATACAAAAAGCAATTAATTATTTAATTTTTTTTAATGAAAAGTATCAAGATATTTAATTTAACAAAATAAATATAAACGTAATAATAATATATATATTTATTATAATATTATGTATAATAAAAAAATATGAAGCATTAACAGAAAATCTTTAAAACATTTTATTTCTCATAACATGTTTATTTCTTACATTTTTTTTTTTTTTTTTTTTACCTGTATTACTTAGTAATTTACTTTGTATATGCATATACTTTTGTTTTGTTTTTTTATCCTTTTCGTTGTTATTTTCTTCAATAATGTTATTATTATATTGTACTTTTTTTTGTAACAGCCTTCAAGTGAAGAAAAATATATAAAGAATATCAAACATATAAAATGTTCACTTCATATAAAATTAACAATATCATATATTTTTTTTTTTATGTAACCTTTCATTCCTTTCATTTATTCTTTGCAACATTTCTTCAGACAGCACATTTTTTTGTCGTTTTTCAGTCTTCTATCAAAAAAAAAAAATATATATATATATAAATATATATATATATATATATTATTTATACAACGCTTTATATATGTTCTAATTTTTTTTTTTTTTTTTTTCATCTTATAAAATTAACGTTTTTTTTTATTTCCTCCTTTTTGATGCTAAGTTGTTCTTGTATTATTTGTTTCTTTTTCTTAATACTAAAAAGAAAAATATATAAATATATATATTATGAATATGGATAAATTTATATAATTTTAATTTTCATTTTTTTTTATATTTTTAGTTCTACTCTTCTCTTAATTTTTTATTTATTTTCATTTCTTCTTTTTTAGTTTGTTCCTTCTCTTTAATTTTGCTTTCTGTTTCTTGTTCTGTTAACCATTTCAAAATTGAATGAACATATATATTATATAATTATGTATTTACATGTGTATGTTTTATTTATTATTATTATTTTATTTTTGATTTGCTATTTCCTTTACTCTTTTTCTCTTTCCACTGCTGTATCATAAATTTCTTTTCTACATCTTTGATGCTGTTTTTTTTTTGCTCCTGCTCCATTTTTTAAATAATATATTGTGAGAAAATGAATAGTTATCTACCTGTGCATGTTATTTTTATGTTTACTATACTTACGTTTATATTAATGATATTAATTGTATTAATATATTTATTCTTCAAATTGTTATAGATGAGAAATTCTTTGTACCATGTAATATGCTCAAGTATTTCTTCCTCACTCTTGTTTATACAATTTTTTAATATATTGATGATGATCTTTTTAATAATATAAAAACATATATAATATATATATATATCTATTTTATTATTATATAAAGAAAGAGAATATGAAATAATATTACTATCCTGGTTATTATTATTTTATTTATATTATTACTTCATCTCCTAAACTGATATTACTTTCATATACCCTCATAAAATAATTATTTTCATCATCATTCCATTTACCCTATAACATTGATAACAATATATAACCAAATATAAAAAGTCAACAAGTAATAATATATAAATATATATATTTTAGTATGTCGATCATTTAATATATATATTTTTGTTGTACTGTTTTTCCTCCTATGTCTTCAATATGATTTCTTGTTTCTACCAGCTTTTGAATTATTCCATATACACCCTTATCTGAAAAAAAAAAAAAAAAAAAAAAAAAAAAATTATAAATTTAAATACATATACACAATTATTAAATATATATAATATTATTTATTTACCTATATTGGAAGACATATAGTTATCCTCTAAATATTTCAGAATCCCTTCATCAACTGAAACTTCATGTTTCATAATTAGCATATATAGGGTAATATTTATATTATTCTAAGGAGCAATGAAATAATATAAACATGAAAAATATAATGTACATATCTATATATATATATCTTATATATATATGTGTGTGTCCATTTGTTACTTCTTCTATGCTTTTTTCTTTAAAATCATCAAAAATATTTTTTGATAAAATGAAGTACTCCTTTTCATTCAAATCGGAAACTGACGTGAATTTACAAATAATAAAAAAATAAAATATATATATATTTATATATATATATATTTATTTTTTTTTTTTTTTTATTATTAATTTTTTTCTTATATTTATGGCTTACCAGAAGAACTTATGTTCTTCTTATATTCGGATATTGTTTTTTGTAAAGTGTATAACCACTATATATAAAATATATATAATATAAAACTGGTAAATATGATATATACATATATTTATTAAATATAATGTAAATAGCAGATGTCATTTAAAAAAAAATATATATAATACATATTATATATATATATATATGTACTTATGTATGTATAACCTCCTTATATTCATTATCTAAAAAGTCCTTATGTTGCTTAATACTCCTTCTCTGCAATAATTAAAAATTGCGTATATATTAAAAATATGGTTTATAACAAAGGCTATCTTATTATTTTATTTTTTTATATGTGCTTATTTTTTATATGACGTTCAACAAATTAATATGATCTTTGTTTATCATCTTGTTTATTTCTTTGTCTAATTTACGAAACCTATTCAAAAATATTTAATTCTCATTGTATTAGCAATAAGTATATATATATATATGTAAATATTATGATATATATTATATAGAAATATAAAAATTATAAGAACATAAAATATGATTATATGAATATATAAAATAAGATCATAAGTATAATAGATTTTTTAAATGCTTAAGAGTTACGAGGAAGTTAAGTATCGATATTTTATTTTCCATTCATTAATATCTATTAGAATAAAAAAAAAAAAAAAAAATGAAATAATAAATAATAAAATACTGTAATAAACATATATAAAAACATATAATCCATAGTTTTCATAAACAATTTATACTTATTTTATTTTTATACTTTGAACATCCATATAAAAGAGGTCATTTTTTGTTGTATTAAAGTCCATAGTGTTTTGAAAAGATATTTTATCATAAGTATCATGTAGAGGTAATTCTCCTATTTTAATATATTTCAAAAAGGAAGTATAAAATTACATTTACACATTATTATATGATTGTATTATTTTGTTTTATATGAAATTATTTTAATTGTTTATATATATATGTATATAAATTCATTTGATTAACTTTTTTCCTCCTGAGTTTCTTTTTGATTTTCAGGGATAGCTATTTCATTTTTCTCTTCCTGTTCAACTTGAGGAATATTATTTTCTTCACAGTTTGATATATCATATTCTTCTTCCTTTTCTTCTACATTTAAATTTTCTAAATCGTTGCATTCTTGTTGTGATTCATCTTTATTTCTTTCCTCACTTAATGATATCTTTGAATTTGAAAAAAGAAAATTAAATAAAATAATAACATTTTATATTATGAAAATTAACTGTATGATCAAAATTATGATTATTTGTTATATATATATATATATATTACATCATCAGATGCATTATCAAGATTATTATTAAAATTAACTTCTTCAGGTATTGAACATATATTTTCCTTTAAACTATCGTTTAAAACATTTTTATCTGCTTCTTCCTCATTTAAGCTTTTCAAATTATCATCTGACAAAATAAGATTCTCTTCACTATCTAAAAAACTCTCCTGTTCACATTCATTATTAGACAAGCTACTGTTCATTTTATTTTTTTCTGAATATTGATCCTCTTGTTCCTTCAGTTCTTGCTCTACAGTATTCATATATTTCATAATTATTTTATTCTTATTATTGCATTTTTTATCATCATTTTCAAATTTATATTTAGAGAATGAGTTCAAATTTTCCTTCATACTTATTACTTTTTTAAGTCTTAATGAAAGAAAAAAATAAGGGTGTGAACAAGTTCTTTATGTTTTTATAATATAAAACAATAAGAATATAGATGGCACAATATTATGTAAATCCATAAAGATAAAGGAAAATTGTTATGATTTTACATTTTCATTTAAGAAATTACATATAAATAAATATAAATATATATATATATATATATATATATATATATATATATATATATATGTATATATTTTTCCCTTTATTTAAAATATACTTTATGAAAAATCCCAAACGTATTATACGAATATATAAACATGTTTATATATTTTAAAGAATAAGAAAAGAAATGTTTAATGCATAATATAGGTTCGATTAAATATATAGAGTCCATATATGGAATTTATACGACAAGTGAAAGAGTATTAATATAATAAATAAAATATTATATTACAAGTATTATATATATGTGTATGTGTACATATAATTTTTTTGTATTGGATATATAATATCTTTATAAGAAGACAGATTTTTTTTTTTTCCTTAATTTTTTTTTTTTTTTTTTTTGAATCATATAAGAGTAAATATAAAATATAAACACGTATATTATCTATTTGATTTAAAAAACAAAAAAAAAAAAGAAAAAAAATTGAAATTTTCTTTTATCCTTTTTTTTTGTAATCATTTTAAAATGTGAAAATTGTATTTCTATAAATAATTTTCTTATTATGATCAATAATGTTTTTTTTTTACCTTACCAATTCAGGTGAAAAAAAAAAAAAAAAAAAAAAAAAAAGACGATAAGGCTAATTACATTATAGTGTTTCTTTTTATATATAAAACAGAAAGAATTACAAAATATAATATATATATATATATATATATATATATATATATTACTAATGTTTTATAATTTATTTATTGACTTAACATTTTAAAAGAAAAATTGTGTATAATGATGTATTTCATTTAAAAAATATATAATTTCTATTTATTGTAAAATTTGTATATATATATATATATATATATATATTTTTTCTTGTGAATTTTAAAATTTATATTTTCTACACGTTGCTGTTTTTTTTTTTTTTTTTTCCTTTTTGTCCATTAACACCAAGGAGGGGGAAGAAAAAAAAATAAAAAAGACAACAATATTTTATATTAATTTAAGAAGATAAAGAAAAAAAAGAAAACTAAAATAAAATATAATAAATTACATTTTTTTCATCATTATTAGTTCATTATTTTATTATATATATAAACATTTATTTATTTATTTATTTATTTTTTTTTTTTTTTTGTTGGATTTTCCTTTTTAAACATAAAAATTTATAACATTTTACAACATTACATTACACATGCATTAAGAGAGTGAACAAATAGAAAAATCTTTCATTTTAATTTTTGTTCTATTGACACATATTTATTGATTATACTTTTCATAAAATTAATATCATTATATGTGTATTATATATATATATATATTTATATATATAACATTTTAGTAGTATTAAATAAAATACATTAACATTATAATTTATAACTTTTATTTTTTTTTTTTTACCTTTTAAATCTACGTGTATAAAAAAAAGTTTGATAATTTGCTGAAATTGCAAACTACGAACGCACAAATAGGTAGTAATTTTATATAAACATTTTTGTTGATTATATATATATATATATATATATATATATATATGATATACTTATATATTTTTATATTTAAAGACTATGCACTGAATATATACTTTTATTAAGTGCTATATTTATATATAGTCGTATATTTTCATATATGAATTATATTAACATGTCCATTTTTAATTATATACCATAATTGAAACTATATACATATATATTTATATTTTTTTTTTCTCGTAAAATTTAAAAATATTATATATATATATATATATATATATATATATATACATATATATGTATATTTATTTATTCCGTGTCCTATTAATGTACTCTACACACATATAAGAGGACATTAAAATGAAGACACCCAATTGTTTTTAATTTATATATATATATATATATATTTATTTATTTATTCATTTTATTCTACTTTTTTAACGCATTTCCACCCTGTTGTGCATATAAAGTGTAATTAGTTACACTGTTTTGTTATTTTCCTTTTGAATAACATTGTTTGAACAAGATGAGGAAAAAGGGATATATAAAAAATTTTGAAATGGAAGAAATTATATTTACATTATTAAGTTGTTTAGATGAAGATAAGAAATTAAACTACGAAATAGTGAACACTCTTAAAATGTACATTATGTATCATAAGAGTGAAATATTAAATTATGTGTTTTCATTTCTCCAAATTCAAAAGGTTAGTCATGAGAATCAAAAACTGTTATTGTTATTAACATACGATTTTGTTCATTATTGTATATATGATAACTTTAGTGGCGTTGTTAATAAATATTTTGAGGAAGAAGATAATAGTGATAATATAAAAGTGGAAGAAAAAGATATAGGAGGAAGAGAAGACGATCAATATGTAGACATAAAGATATTTGACAATATTTTAAAATATACATTTTTTGATGGGGACAAGTATTGTTTTGTATATGATTATGAATTGAAAAAAAGCTCTAGTATGATAAATGAAAGAGGTGAGAATAATTTATATGAAAATAAATATGAACATAATAATAACAATCTGAATAGTTATAATAATTATTGTGAGGATTATAATAAATGTCATAGTAACATAAATCATAACCATAGTTACGTTAAAAGAGATAGTAATGATTATAACACATTACGAAATAAAGAAGATATAAATGATCAAAGTATTTTTTGTTATGATAAAATTGTTAATATGAAAACATTAAAAAAAGAAGAATATAAGCATTTTTTAATTGAACAAAAAAACTTTGCTATTAATTATTTCAAAAAAGACCAGATTTGTGAAACCAATTTGGATTCATTTGATAATATAGAAGATATTAATATAAAGAAAAATAAGAAAAAATCGGAAATAAATAATATTATTAAGAATATAATAAATTTTATATTAAAGGAAATGTTATATATAAAAAAGAATGACGAGAGGCACAAAATAATGACAAATTTATTGATATTATGTATAATAAAAGAAGACAATTATTTGAAAAAGAAAATAATAGAGAAAATACGTTATTATAAAGATATTAATAGTAGTAATAATAATATAAACCCTACTACTGATAGTAGTAATAATAATAATAATAATAATGGAACAAAATTGAATACTTATATATATATCGATTTATATAAAGAAATATTCATGAAATCTCCACACTTAACAAAAAATGTGTTAGGAGATATTTTCAAAAGTATGCTTAGTTTAGACAATAACAAACATATAGATATAATGTTTGAAATATTTTTAAAAATTTTTCAAGATGTTCAATTCCCATCTGTATTATATAGCATCATATATATGAATAAGAAATATAGAAAAAAGAATTTCATTATAACAAATAAAAATAATACTAATGTATATATTGAAAATGACGTTATTCAATTGTCACTAGAAAATACCAGTGAAGATACCTTTACGACAAATACTAGAGAATCTTCTTTAAATTCTGGTATGATAAATGATATGAGGCATAGTAGTAATAATAATGCTGATGATAATAAGAGTGATGAGCATCTTATATATAAGGATGTACATGATGAAAAAAATATATATATATATGACGAGATGTATACAAAAAATAAAGAAAATGAAAACATAATATATAAATCTAATATAATTGATAAGAAAAGGTGTGATATTAATTCACAAATAGATAATGGTAAGGACAAATTAGATGTTGAAAAATATAAATGTTCAAATATAAAAAATGATGAAAATAATAAAGGAAATGAAAAAAAGAAAATACATAATATAAATAAAAAAGAATATATTGATAATAAAGAGAGTGAAAGAAGTTTATCATTGAACATATATGAAATGGATAAAGAAAAAATAAATGATATACATAAAATAACAAAGAAATATTTAGATATATATTTTAAAATAAGTATGAGTATGAAATATACAAATGAAAATTATATAAAAATACTTTATATAATATCGAAATTATTATTATATATAAATAATGAAGAATATATAAAAAAGACATTTGAAGTATATATATATTATTTTTTAATATTTTTTAATTCTACAATAGTAAACAATTATAATACCTATAATATGGAGATACATGATACTTCATGTATATATAATAATGATTCTCAAATAGATATCAATTATATAAATTTAAAAAATCTACCTAATTATATCATAATAAATAGTTTTAGAATCATTTTACAAAGTTGTCTAAATAAGGTTCATTTGATAGTAGTATTTACAAATAATATATTGAAGATATCTTATGCATTATTATATATATTAATAAATAAAAATGTAAATATAACAAATTCTGGTAGTATTATTGAGGTTATAACATCTAATGATTATATAAGTACATTTATTGAAATTATCGAAATATTTAATATCTTTATATCGTGTATATATACCAATAATTCAGTAGTACATTTTTTAAAAGAGAAATGTAAATCAAATAACAAAATTGATATAATTGCGTCATTAATTATTTTGAAACAATATATTGTATTAATATCGAATGATTTTAGTAGTGATAATATAATATACAATATATCTAACCAGAATATGAAAATAAATGAAAGGAATGATAAGAAAAAAGGTTCAAGGAAATATAAAAAGTGTTTTAAAAAATTAAATAGTTATATTGATACATATCAGAATAATACAAACATTGAACTTATTATTCAAATAGTACATAGCTTATTGGAAAAATATAATACTGATTTGAACATTATTTATATGTTATTAGAGATTAGTTTATTACTTTCTTATCATAACTATTTTAATTGTTTTTCTTATAACCCTAATGCGATTTTTAGTTTATTGCAGAAGGATAGTAGTCCTTTGTTGGTTCTTTATGAAAATGTGCATATAAGAGAGGGAGAAACATATCAAAGAAATGAAGCAACAGATAATGAATTGGATAATAAAAAGGGTGATATAATAAAAGATAATGTAACAAATGAAGAAGGGAATCATTCCGATTCATATCCTTATGGTAGCTCTTTTAATTTGGATAGAAAACCTAAGAATATGTATGAAGACATATACAAAGAGAAAGAGTTTGTTAAGACAGGTTGTTCAAATGTAGACATGAAGAAAAAAAAAAATGATATAATAAATGATAGTTATAAAAAAAATGAATTTTATGAGGATGATAGAATAAATATGATATATGATGAAGATGAAATAAAGACTTGGTTTCTTATACCAAATAAATATGTGATAAATATAATATATTTATTTTTAAATATATTATTAACTGATGAATCTAATTTTAAATTAAAAAATAAGAAGACTGGATATTTTGTAAATGACGAAATAAAAGGAAGCATTTATGAATTTAATAATGGTGTGAAAGAAATATTAAAGAATGGAAAGAAGTATAATAAACTTTTATATGATATACATTCTCATTATTTTATGTATATGTGTCCATCTGTGTCATATATGAAAAAATTAATAGTATTAGCTTTCCAGTGTAATTTTTCTTTATATTCTCCTAGGATATTATATCCTTTATTATTTGAATATATAGTAAATATAAAGAATAGTTATAAGATAATATTATTATTGTTGAAATGTTTAAATATAATATGTATATCATTATGTAATTATATGAGTAAAAGTAATTTAAAAATACATTCAAGACTTCATTTTAATTATTTGGCTTTACCAAATATAAATAAAATTATATCAGTATTGTTTATGTATGGTTTCCATCCCAACTTTGCTGTTTCATTTTTAAGTTTACAACTTGTATCTATTCTGATATACTTTACACAGAATAGAAGTATGCGTTTTATTCATAACAGTTTATATTACAAGACGGTGCTTCTTGTTTTATTTCTACACGATAAATTGAGGAGGATGAAAAGCGGGGTGGGATCTAATCAGAAGGTATCAAAAAATGAAGAAATGATGAACAAGAAGAGAAAGAATAAGAAAAGGGGGAAATTTTCGAAAGGTATTTTTTTCGAATCGTCAAAGTATAATAAAGAAAAAAAAATTATGGAGGAAATAAATAAGGATATCAAAAAGAAAAAGATGAGGAACAAAAAAATATTTGGAAAAAATGAAAAGCTAAAGAAAGCACAATATTACAAACAAATGATCTTATTAAGTTATAAAAAAATAACTCAGAGGATTAGTAAAAAATTGATTAATACATATCTGCGTGGTTTTTCAGTATATAAACAAGATAATTTGAATAGAAGAAAGAAGAGAAAGATAAATAAATTTATAAAAAGATATTTTCATGTGGATATGTTGGAAATTAATGAATTTCTGAGGAATCATGATCCGTTATGTCATGACCCATACAATTGTATAGAGGTTGAAAGGGTTAAAATTTATATTGATGATAAGAATAAAAAGAAAAAAAATAACAACAATAATGTTGACAATGATGATAATGATTATAATGATGATGATTATAATGATAATAATAATGATAGTAATAATAATAATAATAATCATAGTAATAACCATAGTAATAACCATAGTAATAACCATAGTAATTATAATTCTTACAATTATGACCATAGTAGTATACATCAATGTTTGGTTTTCCCAATGATAGAATCACTACCCACTTTTTATATTACAGACATCTTGGAGTTATTCCATAAAATTTTTCTGAATTATATAAAAAAAGAAAAAAAACACATTTATAATTTCCAGACTTATATTACAACATTTTTTTTTACTTTATTAGAGATGTTAAAAAATATACAGAATGATAAAGAGTATGATAACACATTATTTAATATAGGAATTATAAATATGATGTGTGTAACTGTTAAATTTATGAAGGAAAGATGTCCTAATAAGCTCATTAGTATTTTTTTTAAGCTACTTGAAGAGGTCCCCTTAGGAGAAGAGGAAGATAAAGTTGTGACTTTATATAACAACTATTCTTACATTTATCGAACTCACTTTTTTAATTTATATAAAGATAAATGTACTACATTATATACGAAAAATTGTATGGAATATATAAAAATGATGAGAAATAATATATGGCTAAATAAAAAAAAAAATGATAGCCAAGTAGATTTTAATAACTTTATTATATTATCTAATATGTATAATAATAGTGATACATTCAAAAAAAAAAACATCCAAAATGTTTTGCAATATTTAAATGATTATCAACAAGTGTATAAAAAAAATGTGTTCCATATTTTTAATACGTATATATCAAATGTGCAGATCAATAAGGCGATGGAAAATGATATGTATAGGAAAGAAAGAAATAAAAGAGAGAATGACAATACATATGAAAAGATTAATACGTGTGATCAAAATAATCTAGATCAACCGATATATAAAAATGTGGATGAATTAACAACGAAGAGACATGCATTGGATAATTCATCAATAAATAGTTTACAGTCTAGATATGTTTCACGCCATAATAATAAAAAGGTTAGAATATACGACATAGAAAAAATAGGAAATAAATTAGATACATCAAATCAAGTAGCAATGAAATCACTTTATTTTTTATTTGAAGATAAATTGGGTTCCTATATTTTACAGAATGATATGAATTTTTCTATAACAAAAAATTATAAACAAGAGATAGCATCTTATTATATTCAATCATTATTATATGAGAAGAATTTTTTTCAGGTACTTTTTTTGTTAAACAATATATATTATTCCGATGTAGCCAATAAGAAAAGTGGAGCCTTTTCATTATTTGGAAAATCAAATAATGTAATACATGCAGAAAATATAAGAAATACATTAATATTAAGTATGGGTTTATGTATGAAGAAAATAAATTCTCATAAATTTAATCATTTATATAATATAAGAGAAACATATGTAAGTAAGGAGATATTTCATATATATTTAGAAAAGATATATTTGAATATCGCCAAAGAGAATGAAAATTTTGAAAATATTTTATTTGATAAAAATGATTCCGTTGGCATAATATCGAGTGAAATATTAAATAAGATAAAAGGCAATAAGCAAAAATATGTGAAGACAAATTATAGGGACCAGATAAATTTATATATAAAAATTAAAAACTTATTACTGTCAAGTATTCATATAAGTAATAATAATTCTTCTGAGTCTAATAAACTAAACGTAGAGGGTCAAAAATATGAAGATAGTGTAAAAAGGACATTATCAATTATGAGGATAATTACAAATACTAATATAAATAACGAAGGCATGGAAAATAATAAGCAATCAAAAAATAATTGTAATAGTAATGATGGTATTAAAAAGGGGGTGGGTTATAAAAATGATGATATAAGTATCACAAATGATAACAAAAAGGATGTTTCCACCATGTCTAACAACAACAATAATAATGAAAAAAATAATAAAAATAATAATAATAATAATAATAATAATAATGATAATAACAATATTGTTGTGAATTCTGATTATATTCCAAATAATGGTTTTACTACAAACAGTACTTGTAGTAAATCATCAAACGGTAACGATAAACTTATGGGTAGACAAAAAGAAGAAATTGCTCATATATATAAATACATGTCTAAAGAAAAGCTTCATTTTTTTCTTCTACAATTATTAGTAGATCCAATATTGGGTTCACTTTATCAAGAAAAAGAAAGTGTGTTACAGTCCAGTTTGTTGAAATCATTAAGAATGATATCTAAAAGGTTAAAGAGAATAAAATGGATAGGGCTAAAAAATGATAAATATAATAATATGAAAAAGGACGATTTAATAAAAAATAATAGAATAGTAAATAATGAGAACAAAAATAATATGTTTGAAAAAAATTATTCGTCTGAAATCTTAAATTATATTGATATAAATAATAAACGTTGTATTTTAAAAGATATATGTGAAGATTATTTAAAAGAAAATTTGAGTAATGTAAAGAATTATTCATGTTTGTATATATATAAATTTATAATAATATATTCTTCTTTATATTATTTATCCAGTATTGATAATTTAATATTCCCGATAAGCAATACAACAAATGACATATCTAATGTGTCTTTAGAAAAATTTGTGATATATTTTAAGTTTTTTTATAGGGGAATCATAAATAAAAGTGAATATTATTTTAAGGAGGAAATTATTAAGAAATATAGTGAGGATGGTCAAAACAGTAATGATGACTATACGAGAATAAATAATAATAAAAGTGGAAATAATAATAAAAGTGGTAATAATAATAAAAGTGGTAATAATAATAAAAGTGGAAATAATAATAAAAGTGGCAACAACAATAATAATAATAATAGTAATAATAAAACGATAAGGGAAAATATGGATAGGTTACATCAATTAAATGCAAACATAAATTTGGAAAAAGAATTTTATTATATCAAATTGATTGTTGAATTAGATAAAAAAATGAATATAAAACATCTGAAGAAGTTATCAAATAATTTGATCTTAAATGATTATTTTTCTGAATTATTAGTACAGCATAATGGCAACTCAAATAATATAGAAGAAACAAAAGCATATAATAATTATAATAATTATAACCCTGTAGATATAAATAAGGAATCATATGAAATTCTGTTACATGCTTTAAAGACTATATATAATTCTTTATATATACGGCATCCTTTAAATTTTCAATATATTTTTATTATTGTAGATGTACTTATCGGCTTGTTCTTAAAAATTGTATTGAACGAGAAGAAAAAGATATATCAAGAATTTCAAAAGAATTATAAAGGGTGTAGTAATAAAGAAGATGAACGTGTGGAAAATTCGGAAGGTATTGCGAATGTAGTATCGAAAAGGGGAGAGGAAAATATGAGAGAGAAAAAAAGAAATAATAAAAGGACTAAATATAAGGTGCAAGAAAAAAAAGGAGATGTTCGTTTGGATATGTATAAATATAAAACTATAAGGAATGACAATGATATATATAATGATGAACACAAACATAATAATAATGACAATAATGATAATGATGATAATAATAAATTGGGTATATATAATATAACACATAATAATATTTTAAAAGATAATAAATTGAAAGCAGCATGCAAATGTAATGGTGATATGTATACGCATTCAAAAAAGAAGAATAAGAAGAGTAAGGGAAAAAAAAATAATAAAAATAAATCATCATATATAAAATTAAAAAAATACAATGAATCAAGTTTTATTAATAATATAATATTTGATAATTTAAATAAATATGATAAAATTTCCATATCATGTTTAAATTTAATTATATCTATAATTGTGCGACTTGTATTGGATATAAATTGTTTTTTCTTCTTGTCCAAAATAATTAAATATATACATGACCTTTGCATATCTACAAATATATGTGAAGTGAAATTCTTATCATTTCGTATGGTACTTCAAATGATAGTAAATTCTAGATCCATTAAAATGAGACATGTAAAAAGAGTAAGTTCTCAGGAGGAATATAATAACAAGGATTCATTTTACTCAAGTGTAAAAGAGGGGGAGAAAAAAAAAAAGGAAAAAATAAAAGAAATAAATTTAATAAAAGAAGAAAAATATAAAGAAGATATATCAAATGAAGAACAAAATAATAATACCAGTTTATTATCATATGATTCATCCAATTTTGAGAGATATTTTAGTTTGCTTTTTTCACCCAATTCTAGTGTATCTTATGGCACTCTTTTTGATTTAAAGAATGGTCAAAAAGGGAAGGTGGAAAATAAGTCTAATGATAATAATGAGAGAAATAATATGAGTAAGGAAACGGATTTGTATGATAATTCTGTGGCTGATATGACAAAAGGGAATAGGATCACAGGATTGGATGATCATAAGAATTGTACACCAAAATATAACAACAACAATAATAATAGTAATGGTAATAGTAATGGTAATAGTAATAGTAATAGTTGTAGTTTTGTTGGGGGGTATAATAAAAAGGGTAAAGTAGATATGAGGGGACAAATGGATAAAAATGATATGTATGATCAAATAAAGGAAGAAAATCATTATCTATGTGAGTGTATTGGATTATTAATACCTTACATGAAAGATAAACAAAAAATAATAAGTTTCTTCAGTATATGTTGTATTATGACATTATTAGGAAAATTAAACAACGTGTGTATTATAAATAAGACACATTTTATATATTTTTTTTTAAATAATTCTTTGCATGATATTCTAAATATATTTAATGAGTTAAGGGATATGAGCTTAACAAAAAAAGGGATTAAAGAAAAAAATAATAAAAAGATAAAAAAAAAGACTTGTTCGAATAAAGGTACTATTAATAAGATATCGAAGAAAGAGAAATCAGATAAGGTGCACCATTCGGAAGATATAAAATTTGGTTCTACAGAGGATAAATATGACAAAGAAGAAATACAAAAAATGAATAAAAAGGAATCTATAAATGGTAATATGCATAAAAATGATAATATATGTACTGGCGAAGAAAAAATAAATTATTCTTATAAAAATAGTGAGAGCAAAAAAAAGAGAGTCAATAAGATTAATAACAAGAGAAACAACAAGAACAAAAAAAAAGATGATAATATGAATTTTATTTCGTGTGATATGATTAAAAAAGGAGGTAAAGGAAAAAATGGATTTATTTATAATTTTTCTTATCGAAATGTAAGAAAAAATTTATATAATATAGAATTTGAAAAGAAGTTTTATCGAAAATTAAATAGAAAAATATATGAGATAAATAGTAACAAATATCAAGAGAAGTTTATAAAAAAGTTAGGTATGTTTAAAAAAAAAAATAATAATAATAATAACAAAGGGGAGATGAATATATACAAATTGGTTAATGATATAATTATTGAAGATTTTTTACCTGATGAAAAACATTCATACGTAAATACATTATTATGTTGTATACATAATAAGAATAAACATATATCTATGAATGGGTTATATTTCCTTATGTATTATATCCTAAAGGAGGAGTTTGATATTGGAAGTATAAAACTTCTAATGAATAGAATTTTTGACGAATTGTTTTATTATACTAAAAGGAATATATTAAATGAGAAAAGTTTAAAAAGGAGACAAAAGAGTGAAGAACAAGAAAAAAATAATAATAATAAAATAAAGAGTAATGGCAACAGTAATAGTAATAGTAATAATGATGATGGTGATGAAGATGATGTAATAGATGCATATAATAAAGATCACCCAAAACAAAACAAATTAAATAATACCATAGGGGGATATTATAATATTATGGATAATAATATGAAGAAAAAAAGTGGAGGGAAAAACGAAATAAATACAGATATAAGACAAAAAATAAAAAATATGGATATAAAAAAAAAACAAAGAAAGAATAAGAATATTTTGGACATGTCTCTAAATCTGATATTTTTATTATGTCGAAATAACTTTTATGTTATGTTAAATAAAATATGTATGTTACAATCTAAATATAACTATGAACATATTTATTTTATTTATATGATATGTAACAATAAAAAAATGTTAATTAAAACATTAGATTATTTATTTTATATATTGAATAATCATCACAATATTAAATTGAATAATAATTTGAGTAATATATTATCCTTATTATTTCATTTTCTAAAGTTTAGAAATATACATGTAAGGAACTATGGCCAGGAATATTTTATCGAACTATATTTGATTCTATACTATGTATTAGGAGTAAGGCAGTTATCACATTTATATAATAATACAAACAATAGTATGGGTACTAATATGAATAAAAAAAGGCATCTATTTCATAATTTTGATAAGGTACATTTATTAAAATATAAAAAGGAAAATAATAAAGTTGTAATTACAGAAGAAGATGAAGAAGGAGAAGAAAAGGGTATGGAAGGAAATATTATAGATATAAATAAAAGTAAAGATATGACTAAAAATATGGAGATTGATCAAAATATTGAACCTGATAATAAGTATGATAAAATAAGAAATGATATGGATGCAATATATATGGCAATAGATAAAGATGAAGAAAAAGATAATATGGGTATAATAAATAGTATGCGTTATTTTAATTTGTATAAAAATTATATTAACATATCGAATGAATGTAATAATAGGGAGTATAATTTGAATGAATTATATATGGAAGATACAAATAAAAATATAAAAGGACCTGAAAATAATCACAATCATTATGATGATAATAATAATAATAATAGTAATAATAATAGTAGTAGTCATAATAATACTGGTGGGTGTTTTTTTTTTAATGTAGACAAGGATTTATTTTTTTCTACAAAACAAAACATATTTCAATGTAAAAATATAGAAACTGTATGTAAGAATGAATATAGCAAAAAAATATATAATAATTACACGTGCAATATAAGCGTGAATAATACTTTAAATTGCTTAAATATAATAAAGGAATTAATAAAACTGAATAATAAAAAGAAAATATTAAATTACTATGAATATCATAAAGTGGAAAAATTATTATATTATAGACATTCCTTTGAAAATGGTTTAATAAAATTAATATATGTATTTTTAAAAGAAATTGATTGTATACAAGTATTTAAAATTTTGAATGTTTTTCTTATAAGTGATAATATAAATTATATCATAGTTTCTCTTATTATTTTATCTCAGATATTATTATGTATAAAAATTAATGAAGAGAGTATGAAAATAATACAACCACTTATTGAAGTATTATATTCTATAAATAAAAGAAAATACAATCATATATTTATTACAAAATATCTGCACATATCCTTTAGGAATTTTTTTCTTATTTTTAAATATATTTTTATGTATCAGTCATATAAAACAACAGAACCGTTTTCTTTGTTTATGAAGGAGGAGTATATGTTGAACATATTAAATTCTTTGTTTAAAAATTTAGATAGTACTGATAACAGTTATACAATAAGGGAAACGTTAAAGTGTTTAAAAGAGTTGTGTAAATATGAGAGTGATTGTTGGCCTTCAACTTCAATGTATTTATCCTTTCAGAAAATATTAAGTGATAACAAAATGATTCAAATATATTTAAATAGCGATGAAGTTATGAATAGAATATATATTTGTAAGATAATGTGTGAAATGTATAGAACGCTTAGGAGGGAGAAAGATAAAAGGATCGATATGGGGGTATCATTAAATGGTGATATAATAAAAAGTGAGGAGGAAAATAAGAAAAAAGAAAGAAGAAAAAAGCAGAAAGAAAAAAAAATGAGAGGAAAAAATAGGAAAATAAAAAAGAGTTTCTACGAAACGATTACATATTTATTTATCCATTTAATGGATAAGAACAGAAGAGTATCTAAACATGTATGGTTAGCTTTAAAGGAATTAATCAAATATAAATTTTATGAGGATAATGTGAAGGATATTTTAAAATATTTTGACGATAAAATTTTTGAAATAACAAAAAAAACAAATATGAAGATACAAGAGGAGCAACATTCTGTTTTTGTTAAAAAGGAATATTTTGGAAATATTGAAAAAAAAGATGAAATGATAAAAATAAGAAGAAAAAAAAAAAAAAAAGATTCAGAAATTAAAAATAATGGTATGTATAATAATAGAGAATATAATATAAAGAAGAGAAGAACGATTGATTATGAAAATATACAAATAATGATAACAACAGATGAAAGTGATAATAAAGAATCTGAGTGTAGTTCTAGGAAGGATGTTAAAAGGCAAAAAATTAATATATATTATTATAAGTTATTCATTGAGATGTTTATACCTTTATTAATATGTGTAGATACAAAAGAATGTTACAATAATATTAATAATAATTGCAATGGTTTAAAATTATTGTTTGTTGAATTGACAAAATATTTGTATAATAATGACATGGACTTTAAACAAAGAAAAAATCGTTTAAAATATGAGTCTATAAAAAATGACGAATTATATAACATTTTCTTTAAATACCTAAAGTTAGATTTAAAAAATATAAATAATTTATATAGAGCATATATAATATTATTACATAGTAGGATTTATTTTGATAAAAAATTATGGAATGTTAAAAATGTACAAGTTCGTGAAGAGGTTATAAAAATGATAAATGAATATGAGATGAAAAATACTAAATCTCGAGCAGAGCATGTTTTATTTGGAGATTTAAAAAGGAAGGATATATCATGTGAGGAGATAAAAAATATAAATAAGAATAATATAAGAAAAGGTAACATAGAAAAGAGTAATATAAAAAGGAATGATACAAATAAGAGTTATATAAAAAGGAGTTATACAGATAAGAGTAATATAAAAAGGAGTTATACAGATAAGAGTAATGTAAAAAGTGATTATAATATTATCTCTAATAATAATATTACTAGAAGTTTTACAGCTACATTAACTGACTCTATATTCAATACCTTATCTGAAACATTGAATTATTCATATGATAATTTTTTCTCAAATGTTGATAATATTAAGATCAAGAAAAATGAGATTAATAATGTAACAGATGTTGATTATGGAAATAAAAAGGAATACCATGGAAATTATTTGAAGGTTAAACAAAATAAGGTTAATGAAGAATATATAGAAGAAACGTTTAAGAGTGATAAGGATTGTTCAGTAAAAGAAGAGGCATGTACAATAAGAACACTAAGTGAATCTTCTAATATCTCTGAAAATATTTCTAATAGTGATATGGATGAAGACCATATGTCACATACTAATGGAAAGTATGTGCATGATAATAATTATATGAAGAAGAATCATATGAACTATGATAAAATGCGTGTAAAAAAAAATAAAATTGTTAATTCTATTCATTTTGATAAGATTTTGGCAGAGCAAAAAAGGAGTGACAAGGATATGTTTTCATCAAAATGGTTAGAGAGGGAAAAGAATGAATATATGAATGGTAATATTGATGTTCATAGAAGAGATCATATTGATGGTCATACGAATGAATATGATGGAGATATATATTATAGCAATAATATATATAACGTACGTGATAACAACACATATGATATGTTATATCATCCTTTTGTATCTTCTATACAAATTAACAATGAAAATTATAACATATTTATTTCAAGCAGTGAAGAGGAGGAAGAATATGACGATAAAATATACGAAGAAGATGATGAAAATAAAAGCAAAAATACACTTATAACGGATAAATATATTGATGATAAGAATAGAGAAGATATAACAAACAACTATCCAGATAAAGAATTTATTAAAAGGAAATTAAAAAAAATCCAACTATTGAATAAGAGATATAATTTTGTTGATCATTTTAGAAATGTACAAACTTTTAAAACCAAAGAAAATTTATTATATTGGATAGAGATGTTAAAATTTTTAAGAGAAAATCCACAAGAGATAAGTGACTTATTTTCAACAAGAGAAATTCAAAAGGTCAATGTAGCAGATTTTTTTGAAGCATCTTTAATGTGTGCATTAACTGTAATAAAGTTTGTATCCTTAACGATTAATTGTAAAAAATTATATAAGCATACATTAAAATGTGGTATTAATAAAGTAAACAATGATATAATAAATGAAGATAATATATCAGATGTAAAGGAACAAGAAATAGAAGAAATGTATTTTATACATACATTAATTATATCAACAAAATTAGAAGCATTGTGTTCTTCTATTAGTAAACAATTATGTACATATCTAGAAAATGAAAAAACGGAATTGCACATCCCTATTATAAAATCGTTATCTATATTGTCTATACTCAAGCCGTCCACCTAAAGTGGTACATAAGTAAAAATATATATATAAGTATATATTTTTTCATTTTTTTTTTTTTTTTTTTTTCTTTTATTTCTTTTTTTATTATTTGTCTATTTATTTTATCATTTGTCTTAAGAATTGTTTAACAATTTATAAGGTATAACATAAAAAAAAAAAAAAAAAATTACAGAAAAAAGAAAAAAACTTCAAATGAACAAGTATACATATATATATATATATATATATATATATATATTATAAATATTTGTATTATTCCATTTGATTATATTTATGTAGACATTGTATAAATTTGTGAATAACTGAATTTGGGTAGTCATCAACATAGGACCACTGCATGATCAAATTATTTTGTCCATCATGTATAGCTCTTAAAGAATGAAAGGATAAATAAAAAAAAAAATTATCGTTATATTTAACATTTTTAATTAGAACTCTTTTACCTAGAAAATCTATTTTATCTTTATTTTCTGTATTAACAATTTCTTGAAAAAATGTAAGAACAAAATTATAAAACGTTTGATAAGCAATGGTAATAATTTCTTTAAATCTTAGATTAAGTAATGGTAGATTAACTTTATCTTTTTTATGAACAAAATTAAAAGGTTTTTGTTCATCATTGGATGAGCTATCATTCTCAAGTATATCTTGTTCACATGTATTATCATTATTATTATTTATTTGATGTTCGTTTATATTTTGGTTCTTAGATTTGTCATCACTATTGATGGTATTGTTTTTTATTAAAGGTTCTTTTTTTTTTTGTGACATATCACTTTCTTCATTGTCATTATTACTAATGGGGCTAATATCATCATCGTCACTTTTTGGGGATTGAATTGTTATGTTAGATGAAGAATCTATATTTTGATTAGTGCGATAACAATTTGAATTATTTTTATTTATTAAATCATTCATATTAGTTATGATATGTTCATTTGGGTTTTCTCCTATAAACTGTTCATCTGTACATGGATGATCGATTACATTTGAGAGTTGTTGTTGAGGTAGATTATTTGATATATTATCATCCTTTAGTGACACATATGAATGATTCAAATATTTATTAAAACATTTATTTTTATAATTTTCAAAATTTTCATATTTTGTTTGTATATTTATTTTTTTTTCAATTATTTTATTACGAACTTTAATTTTGTGTTCATTGATAGGATTAGAATTTTTCTGTTTATCGTTTTTAAGAAATTTGTTTAATTTATTATGTGTTTTATGAGAATTGCTTATTTTTTCATTTTTATATATAAATAAATGATCTGAATTAATTATTTCTTCTTTATGTTCAATTATGATTGGTATATGTTTTCTTTTTAAATATTGTATTAAAGTTTTTTTTGAAAAAAGGAATATATAAGGTTTATGAGTTAGTGGTATATAAAACATATATGCATTAAATGGAACATTAATTTTTTTGTTTACATATGTATATTCTTTTTTTCTTTTTTTTTTTTTTTTTTTCTTATTTTCATTAACATAAAGAGCTGTATCTTGTGTGTCCGTAATGTTTATGTGTGTATTATTGTGTTTATATTTCATGATTTTTTTTTTAAGTTGTAATATTTGTTTATGTATATTTTTATGTATATATATATAATTAATATTATGTTTTATAAAATCAAAATGACAGTGTTGTCCTAAAGATGGGCACATAGAATTAATCATGTGTTTATTTGAAATATATTTGGCTAGTTTTTGCATTCCGTTTTTTTCTCCATGAACAAATATAACATTTTTTGGAGAGACATGTTTAATAAGTTGCTGTATACCATTAGAATCAGCATGTGCAGAAAATGATAAATAAATAATTTTACATAAGACTTTAATATATGTAGTTCCATCTAAAGATATTTGTTTTTCTCCCATTATTAATTTATGACCAACAGTACCTTGTACACAATAACCTGGTAAAACAATTAAATTTTGTGGATTTCCTGCCCATGCTTTAAATGCTTTAAGAGAAAGTCCGGTATGTAACATTCCAGGTGTTGCAAATAAAACCATAGGTCTTTTTTCATTTAAATAATTATTTAAAAATGGAGATATATTTACAAAATCAAAAAGATTTTCTTTTTCATTGGACATACAACTACTATTAATCCATGAAGAGTATATTTTATAATATTTATTTGCATTTTCTGTTAATCCACAACCAAAATATATAGGATAATTTATTTTCATTTTCTTCCAATAATCATCTAATAAAATAGATAATTCTTGTGCTCTTCCTATAGCAAAAACAGGAATTAGAACTTTTCCTCCTTTATGTACACATTCATGAACTAAATTACATAATTCTAATTCTGATGCTTTTCTAGTTGGTCTTACATAAGTTGCATATGTTGATTCAGATATAAATATTTCAGGATTTAATGATGGTATATTAGCACTACCTAAATGTTTATCTGGTATAGTATTATAATCACCTGTATATATCACACTAAAATTTCTTACTTGAATTTTAAATATACAAGCTCCTAATACATGTCCTGCATAATATGGAGTTATTGACATATCACCTAATTCAAATGTTTCATTTATCTGTAAACCAATTACTTTATCGATACAATTATATATATTATCTTCATTTATATTCCATGGATCTTTTTTTATACAATTAATATTGTAATTTAATAATTCATCCGATTTTTCATTTAACATTTTTATTTGTCTTTCAAAATTTTTTTTCTCCCATTTCATGTCGGTTACACGACAACTATCTAATAATAAGATCGGACTTAAAGCTTTAGTAGGATAACTCATAAGTATTATTCCTCGATATTTTAATATTTCTGTAAAAAATGGTAATGCACCTATATGATCCATATGAAAATGACTTATAATCACACAATCAATAATTTCATTTATTCTTTTTAAATTATTTATTAATTTCTCTTTATCTGTTATGCTACTATTTACTATACTTATATTTACTTCTGTATTGGAATTATCATAAAAGTTTGGTTCATCTACATTTTCTTCAACTTTTTCAATATCCCTATTATTTTTTTTAGGGCCCAAACTATCTTTATATTTATCATTATATTTATCATTATATTTATCATTATATTTATCTTTATATTTATCATTTATATGTTCATTATTTATATTATCTACATTTTCATCATTTATATTCTTTACATTTTCATCATTTATATTATTTACATTTTCATCATTTATATTATTTATATATTCATCATTTATATTATTTATATATTCATCATTTCCATTATTTATATTTTCCTCGTTTATATTATCTTCATTTTCATCATCTATATAATCTTCTTTTTGACACTGATCAATTTTATCTGGGCCCCTTATCAATAAATTAAAATTCGGATATTTTCTTTCATCCTTATAACCCAAATGGCAACCACAGTCAAACATGACTTTTCTATTTTCTAGCTCGACGATAACACAAGACCTCCCCACAGTTTGCCCTGCGCCCAGTACTTGTATAATAATCTTCGTTTGATGGTAATAATTCATTATATAAAAAAGTGAAATATATAAAATATTATATAAAATTATATAATATAATATAATATTAACACTACATAATGTTCTAATAACCAAAATGAAGGCGAATGTTCTATATTTTATATATTGGCAGACGGATGTCGAAAAAATATTCCCTCCAAGTAATCATTATTTTTACATATATTTATTATGGTTTATTTGTATATAAATATATTCAATATGTGTTTTATAATAAAAATTAATTCAAATAAATAAATATATATATATTTTATATAACTCTTAAAATGTTATAATGGACAAAGGTTACATGTACATGTACATGTACATATACATAAATATATATATAAGCAAAGCTTCGTAAAAAATTGTGGGAAACTTATATGTTACATTTATTAAAATTATATTTTTAAATTTTGAAAAATATGTTTTTTCTTTATTCTAGCGAGATCTTTTTGTTTTCTATATATGTATTTTTTTTAATGACACAAAAAAAAATCAGGATTTTAGTAATGTATTCAAAAAAAAAAAAAAAAATTAAATAAAATATAAAATAAAGAAAATTAACAAATCTTAAAAATATTATATTATAATATAATAATAAATTTATTTATAAATATTCTACATAACATTTTCGTCAATTTTAAAAATGAAAAAAAAAGGGGTCAATTGAATATATATTATTTATATGTTTTTTTTTTTTATTTTTATTTTATTTTATTTTATTATATTTTTTTAAATCTTTAATTTAAAGAATTAAGTATCTTTTTTTATATATTACATTTATTTGAACTTAGAGGTATTTTATAATAGAATGAAAATTATTTTAAATACATATATATAAAATAATATATATATATAATAAATTTTTCTTTTTTATGCGTCATTATTTTATGTATGGTATGACAATTCATATAAAACCTATAAAAAGTATTTACAAATATTTTTTTTCATAAATTTTTAATAACATTTAAAAATGCGCCTTTAAAATATGTTATATAAAAATATTATATTTTATATATATTTATTTTTATTTTTTTTGATAATATTTCTCATTATGTTTTAATGTAAGAAACCCAATTGTATGTAGAACAATTAAGATATAGATATGAATTATTCTTATATTTGTAAAATATATATATTAATATATATATATATATAATAAATGAACCATTCTTTTTGGAAATTTGTTCATCATGTTTTTGTCATATGTTTAATGGTTTAAAGGAAAAATTATTTTGTTTTTCACATAATTTAATTTATTTTAAACATATTATGAATTAAAAAAAAAAATGATAATAATAATAATAATAATAATAATAATGTTTCCTTTTGTATATATAAATATATATATATATTTATATATTAATATATAAAAATTTGTAAACAGTTGATAAAAATTCGTTTCTTTCTAAATAACATTTTGTTTTAATAATAAAATAAATAAAAAAAAATTTAAATAAGTGAAAATTGTAATATATATATATATATTTTTAATATTATTATTATATAGAAAAATTATAAGTTTCTTTTCACTAAAAAAAAAATATAATATATAAAAATATATATATATATATATATATATATATATATGTATAAAATCCAAAATATTATAGTACTAAAGGTTCATATATTCAATTAAGTATGAAAATTTATTAAAGTCGTATTAGGGGATTTTTTTTTTTTTTTTTGTTTTTTCATTTTTTATTTTTGGTTTTTTCTATTTAAGCCCGGTGACATGTAAAAAATAGGTGCGTGTTACTTTTGTGTGCATATATGACACTTTTTTTTTCTTTTTTTTAAATATAGATATAATATAATATATATATATATATATTTTTTTTTATTTATATATTTATATAATTTTTTTAATTTTTCAATTTTTCTTTTTGTTCTTTTTTTTCTTATTTTTTCTAGTTTTTGTAAAAAACATTAATATATAATTAGGTATATTTTTTGTGGTTGTATATTATAAATAGATAATCCCAACATCATTTTAAAAAAAAAAAAAAAAAAAAAAAAATTATTTTTATATATTTAATATTTAAAATATAAAAGAATATATATATATATATTTTTTGTTATTGTCACATTTATTATATTGTATTATATTTTTTTCAATTTTTTTTTTTTTGTTTTTTTTTATAAAAGGGTTCTTCTTTGCTAGGTTGTATTTTAATCCTATCAAAAAATTAACTATATAAAAAAAAAAAAAAGATGGGTTACGATCAAGAAGGGTTAACAAAATTATATAAAAGTTTGTATATTAAGGAGAAAGGAGGATATGGCAAAAATGATAAGAAAGCAAAAAGATTGTCATTAAGAACTCAGGTTTCTTCACACAATGCTTATGATTTAAGATGTAATTCTGTTGATACTACTATGAATGATTATGAATTCGAAGTTTTTACAACGTTAAATGATAAAGTAAGATTACCATCACAATTAAAAAATATAAATAATAAAGATATGAACATACCTACTGAGTTAACACATGAACATAACAAATTTTATGCAACCATAACTTTGAAGTGTAAAGACTGTTCCGAGGAGTTTACACGTGATTTTGAATTTTAAACAGATAAGATAAAAAAAAAAAAAATAAAAAATAATTAAATATGTTTACACTATAGGTTTAAATATATTTGAGACATTATTTTAGTATCTAAATGATTTATTTTTAAAATAATTAATTTTTACATTTTTTTTTTTTTCTCCATATTTATATGTAATGAATTATTATATATATATATATATATATATACATATATTTTGTTTATTCTACATTGATAATTTTATTTAGTTTTTTTAATTTATTTTTTAAGGTATTAGTTCATATATGTGAGAATTTAAATGAATAAACCTTTTTTTTTCCTTTTTTTGTTTTTCTAATTAAATGTTAATAATATAACACATAAATTATTATTCATATAAAAATGTAGCAAAAAATAGATATACATATGTAAATATATATATATATATATATATATATTCTTATATTCGTTTAATATGCGTGCACCTTAGTTTTATATCTTTTTTTTTTTGAATATTCCTGTTATGGAATCTCTATACTATTCGCATGTGCAATTTTTTGTAATGCATACAGTAGGCATAGTATTATTTTCCTTATACTTTTTTTTATAATAATTATATTATATATAATTTGTAGGTGGGTATTAAGGAAATATATTTTTAATAGAAAATCTACAAGAGTTCCTTTTTGTTTTCTCCTTTTTTTAATCCCTTCTAAGGATATTTATATTAATTAAAAATTTATTGATTCAAATATAACGATACTTATTTTATATATCTCAATTTTGTTTAATCTGAAAATTTATTTTATGACTTTATTTAAGAGATATGTTTTATTTAGAGTATAATATTATTGGATTTAATTTATGTATGTGTGTATATATTATAATTTTTTTTATATATATTCCAGTATGGTGATATTTCTTCATCTTGACATAAAATTATAGATACATATAAAAAAAAAAAAAAAAAACAATAATATATATATATATATATATATATATATATATATGTGGAAGTATTATTTTATTTATTTATTTATTATTAATTAATTTTTTCTCTTTTAATATGTTAAAAACGATTGTGTTATTATCTTTTTATTCTCTATATAACGTATTCCAAAAATCAATCAATTGTCTAACTAAATATTCTTCCTTTCGAAAAAAAGGAAAGGAATGTTATATATTAATCTCTTCTAATTATATATTAAAAAATAAAAGTAAAAAATTTTCAAGAGATACATGCAACATCCTAAAAAAATTCGAACGAAATCAATCGAGTGATGAAAAATTTATAAAAACATATTCCGTAGAAAATGAAAATGATTATATGGAAAATATATTTTCTCATAATGAACAAAACAAGATAAAAAAAAAAAAAAAAATTTTAATAGCTAACTGGAAATGCTATTTATCAAAAGAGGAAGCATATAAATTAATTGATACATTGACAAGAATTAAATATTCTAATTATATCGATGTAATAGTATCTCTTAATTTATTATATATACCATATCTTTTACAAAAGATAAAAGAAAATAATTCTAAGATATATGCATGTTCTCAAGATGTAAGTTTAGTTAATGATTTCGGACCATTTACAGGAGAAACAACTGCAAAATTAATTTATGACTTTAGTATTAAATATACTTTAATAGGACATAGTGAAAGAAGACAAGGTTTTTATAAGAATGGAGAAACAATTGAACAGATAGTCTTGAAGGTATATAATGCTATTAATTCTAAATTAAAAGTTATACTATGTATTGGTGATGACTATAAAAATTCGGATAATTCTACATCTTTATACAAAATGAAGGAGCTCTTACGAGTAAACATAAATATTAGACATATATATTATTAATATATATATATATATATATATATATATATATGTATATATTATATTATATTTTTTCATTTTTTATTATATTTCATATGTTATAAAATTTTTCATATTTTATTTTCCCCAGCTTATCAAAACTAAAATTTCAAAAGATGATATGAAAAATATAATCATAGCCTTTGAGCCAAGGTTTGCTATAGGTACAGGAAAACCAGTATCCTATGATGTTTTAAATAAATATTATTACGGTAAAAAAAGAAGAAAATTATGTATTTTTTGAACTAATAAAATTATTTTCATATGATGGAATGATATCAACTGTTCGTATGTGCTATGCTAACATATTAGGACGATAAATAAATAAATATATATATATATGTATTATTTTATTATTATTTTTTTTTTTTTTTTTGCTAAGAATTAAAAAGGGATATAGCAAAAGAAATCGACAAGTCAACAAGTGAAGAAATGATGATAGTTTATGGAGGATCTATAAACAAGTCTAATATGAAAGTAAGAATACATATATATGTTTTATTATTATAACACACATATATATATATGTTATTATTTTTTAATTCTCAGGTTTATGTAGATAATACTAATGTGGATGGCTTCTTAATTGGAAAGGCTTCATTAAATGAAGACTTTATCGATATTATAAGATATGTAGATCATTAACATATTCCCTGTGTATAAGTTTTTTTTTTTTAATTTTTAATTTTTGTTAATGTTTTTAAAAGAATCTTAATTTTATTTAAAAATATTAATAAAAGGTTATTACATTTTTATCATTTTATTTTATAGTTTTATAATTTTTTTGTGATTCTTTTTTTTTTTTTAATTTTATTTCGTGACTTTCAAAAAAAATATATATATTATATATATTCAACTTGAAAAAAAAAAAAACAAAATATATATATATATATATTACAATGTTGCATAGTAATACAATCCTATGAAATTTATGAATAGCATATTAATTGATAATATAAAATCATAATTATTATTTTTTTTGGGGTATAAAAATATTAAAAAAATATATTAATTATATTATATTAAAAAAAAAATTAATTGATACAAAAGTTGGACATAAAAAGGGATTGATCAAATATTAAAAAATTAAGAAATATATAATATATATATATATATATATATATATATATATTTGTGTTTGGTTTAACAAAACAATTACATTTTAATAATTTTAATTTTTTTCATTTTTCTTAAACTTTTTTTTTGTTTTTTTTCTTCATATTTTCTTTGTTGTTCAGCAGACATTTTCTCAACTTTTTCTTTTTCTTCTTGAATTTTTTTAGCTTTTTTTTTTTCTTGCAATTCCCTCAATTCTTGTTTTCTTTTGATATCATCTTTTTCAATGATATATCTTAATTTTTTTACATTATCTCTAACTTTTTCTGGTAGTTCGATGGAAGAGCAAGCATCTATCATATAGATGGAAAAATTAATTAATTTTTTTAATTCTTCAACATCTTTTGGAATAATTAAATTTAGATAGCAATATTTTTGTTTTTCTGTTTTGACAATATCCTCTTTTTTTTTATTATTTTCATCAATATTTTTATTATTGTCATCATTTTTTTTATTATTGTCATCATTTTTTTTTTTATTATGATCATAAGATTTTTCATCATATTCATGAAGAGGTATATCTGTAATACACATATAATTAATGTATTTATCATGTGTATTAAAAAAGTTAAGAATTTTTCCGCTAAGGACTAAATCTGTAACTTCTGATGAGTCTCCTTTAATTTCATACATTTCTTTTAATTCTTTTTTTTTAATAAGTTTAGTGTATTTATATAAGTTTGGGAAATTTGTTTCAACTTGTTTTTTTTGACTTTTTTTATAAACACATAAAACATTTTTATCCAGTCTTTCAAAATTTATAACAATAAGCATAGTATCATTTTCATTAATAAAATAATTAAATATATAATATCTCCATAAACATTGTCTTCTTTTCAAATATAAATTGACAAAATAATAATTACAATTTTTTCTACCAGTACAATAAAATTCATAATTATCATAAGATTTTTCTAAAAGAAAAGATTTATCATTTCCTACCTTTGCAAAATTTTCTATAAAAATTTCTTTACAAGATCTAAGCCAATAAAGAGCAATCATTTTATTCGTCTTTCTTCCTATAATTCCATTAAGTATAACAATAATTAAAATAACAAAAAAAACACCAATCTTTATGTAAAATAATTTCTCATTTTCTCCCATCCAAGAATACACATTATCGTTAAACCCTAAGTTATAGTTATTTCCACTTGAGTCTAAAAATAATTGTCAAACAAAATAAATATTATAAAAAACGAAAATATTGTTGTAAATATAAAAAATGTTATGTAATTATAAAATAGTAATATGTATACTATGCATCCTTATTATTTATTTTTTTTTTTTTTTTTACTTACCATCACCACTTTTCGCTTTATTTAAGAAATCATTGTTGTAATTTAAATCATTAGAATCGTCCACAATTATTATATCGTCTATATTATCTGAAAGAGAAAAAATATATATATATATATATTTTATATATATTATACCATGGTCATAATATAATAACTTAAAAATATTACAAACATTTTCAACACAGCATTCTAACATATTTCAATTGACCATAATATATATTATATATATATAATATGTACATTATATTTATTATTTTATCTTTTTATAGAGGTACCATTTTTCTTTGTATAGATCAAATGTAAAGAAAGATATATTATAAAAAAGAATATTACTGATATAAATTTTTGCATTTGTAATTTTAAAATAATAATTAACAAAATATATTTATAATATTTATGTATACATATATATAAAACAAATATGTTATTAATATTATGATATTTATCTTCAAACTTATTTTTAAAATTATCTATTCTTTCATTTTTTTTTTTTTTTTTTTTAATATAGATTGAGCATTTTTACTCTCAAGGATATTATTAAAATGAATATTATATATATATATATATATTTTATATTTATGTTGTATTTTATATATAATCCTTAATCTTAAATATTTAATATAATTATTTATAATTTTTTTAAAAAGTTATATATTTATCTTTTTATTATTATACGAACAATTTTGGTTTGAAATCGACAATATATAATAATATTATAAAAATATATATATACTAATATAAATAACATAAATGTTCATTTATTTTTTCATTTAGTCATTTTATACATTCATTTGGAAAAAGGAATTATATATAAATGTTTTATAATTTCTGTTTAATAATTAGAACAAGTGTAAAAGTTTTTTTTTTTTTTTTTTTTTTTTTTTGAATATTTCTTATAATTTTTATTTTTTTCATCGTGATATATATATATTATATATATATATATATATATTTTTTTTTTTTTTTTTTTTTTTTTTTGCATATATTTATTTTATATGTGCCTATATGAAAATAATAGGTAAAAAGTATAAAAAAAAAATATATATATATATATATAATAATATATATATTATATATATATTTATATATACAATATTTTAATATGCATAATACATAATATTATATATATATAAATATTTTTTTTTACTATTAGAAATATCCTTCTAATTTTCCTAGTTCTCAAATATATAATATATATATTATATATATATATATATATATATATATATATATAATAAATATATTTGTTATATACACATATTGTATTTTTTTTTTTTTTTTCCTTTTTTTTTGTATAACTATTTATATGTTTTATACATATTCATATAATAATATTAGGTATATATATATATATATATATATATATATATATATATATATATATATATATATATATATATATATTGATTATTATTATAAAATATTGAGGAAATATATTACTCCTCTTTTATTTTCCAAATAATTGTAAAGAAATGATGGAAATATTATTATATATTTCTAGCACGTGATTTTCTTTTTTTTTTTTTTTTTTTCTTTTTTTTTACACATGAGAAAATGTACATATAATAAAAATATGTACAATTATAAATTTTAATGTACCTTTTATAATTATGTACTTTTATGAATATGTAAAAATTATATGAATACTTATCAAAAATATGTGCAATATTATAAAATGAATAAATATAAATATAAATATATATATATGTATGTATGATATATTATTTGAATGTACATATTATATTTATATTTTATTTTATTATATTTTATTATATTTTATTTTAATTCATTTATATTTTATTTTTCTCGTTCATTTACCAAATGTTGTGGTTATGACTTGAACTTTTATAAGTCTATTTGTAAAATTTTTGTTTATGTATCATTTTATTATTTTATTTTTCTAATAAATAACAACTGTGCATACATAAATATTTTACTTCTTGGTCTCTTTTTATATGACTTGAAATAATTTATTTTTGAAAACATAAATAAATAATATAAAGTGTGTATAAATATAAATATATATAATATATATAAATATATATATTGATTTGTTATTTTATTTTTTAACAGCTCTCTTATTGATTTTGTTATTTAACCATAAATATTATTATCATTTTAATATGAGTGTAGATAATTTTATCATGTTTGAACACTTTTATGAATAATTGTCTTTTATAAAAAAAAAAAAAAAAATTAAAAACAGGGGCATAATTAATTTAAAAGAAAATACATACATATATATATATATATATATATATTTTAACATTTAAGGACAAGAAAAAAGCAACATAAGAATTTCGCGATGTATTAAAAAGAATTATATATTGTATACATATGTTTTAATTTTCATTTTAATTTATTATTATTATTATATATTTATTTATTTTTTTTTTTTTTTTGATACTTATGAATGCACATAAATCCACTATCAGCTGATAATGAAAATATTAGAATGGATATCCTGTACTATCAAAGGAAAACATAATGAGAATAAAATATATTTAATATCTAATTTTGAATTTAATAAAGATGATAATGAATATTATATAAAGAATGCTCAAAACAAGATCGAGGAGGAAGATTTGAATATAGATATAATATATGGGAAGAAACATAAAAATGAAATAAGAACAGCTAAATATAAATTATATAGCTTTTTGCCTTTGATTGTATTTTTTCAATTTTTAAGATTAGGAAATTTATATTTTTTATCAATATCAATGTTACAATTAATACCTGAAATAACAGACTCCAAAGGAATGCCAACTTATTTAATACCCTTAGTTTTTATAATAGTAGTGGCAATGATTAAAGAATTTTTTGAAGACTGGCAAAGACACAAATCTGATAATGAAGAAAATAGTAAGAAAACTATGGTTTTTGAACAAGGAGAATTAAAAGAAAAAAAATGGGCAGATGTTAAAGATGGTGATGTTGTAAAAATTTTCTCATATGAATATTTCCCTGCTGATTTGATTGTATTAAATTGTTCTAATAAAAAAGGAATTGTAAACATTGAAACCAAAAATGTAGATGGTGAATCTAATGTTAAACAAAAATATTGTTTACCAGATATATCTAAATATTTTAGTGATGATAAAAGTGCAGGATTCTGTAGAATAGAATTAATAAGTGAAAGACCTAATGATAATATTTTTGATTATAAAGGATATATGATATTACCTCCTTTACAATATAAAAATATGAAGAATGGAAAACTTGTTCATTTTTATAATACACATTATAAAATGGATGATAATAAAGATGACCACGATGAAAAAGGAATAGGAATCTTTATTAATGAAAATAATAAATATGATAATAATGAAAAACATATTTCATATAATGCAAATGAACAACATAATTTTTCAGACATGACAAAGAATGATCATAATATATATGATGACCATCATCAAAATGGTAGCCATGATAATAATGATGATAATAATTTTGATAATAATAATAATAATAATTGTTTTTCTTTGGATGACATCAAGAAACAGGTGCAAAAAGAAGAAACAGTAGATAAAAAAAAATCCTTTTTTACTATAAATAATAAAAAAAAGGTATACGACACATCTAGTAGTAATAATGACCAAATAACACATATTAATAATGATGTTATTAGTGAGAATAAACCAGAAAGGAGAAGAAGAACTTTGTACAGCAAATTAACATTTAATAAGTCATTTTTTAATAACAAAAATGAGAACGAGAAATTAAATAAAAGGAATTCAACACTATCATCAATTGGTAATAATAATAATAAAAATAATAATAATGATGATGATAATATTCATAATGGAGCATATGATGAAGAAGAACAAAAACTAAAAAAAGAAAAAATTTTTTTTAAAGAACATAAAAGAGATCAGAAACTTGTTCAAATAACAATAGATAATTTAGTACTTAGAGGAACATCTTTAGTAAATACAAAATGGATTTATGGTTTAGTAATTAATACAGGAAATCGTACAAAGTTAATGAAAAATGCTTCTACAAAATCAAGACAAAAATGGTCAAGATTAGAATTTGTATATGGAAATCATGTTATTGTATTAATTATATGTCAAGTGTTTATATCTTTAATAGTAGCTATAGCAGGTGTATTATGGATGAGAAGAAAGGGATATAATTTGTGGTATTTAAATTTAGATCAAACATCTGATAGTTTAAAAACATTTTTTATAACTATAGGATCTATGATTTTATTATTTGGTTCTTTTATACCAGTAGATTTATTATTAATATGGGAGGTGGTTAGATTATTACAAGGATATTTAATAAATTGGGATAATGATATGTATAGCGAAAAAACTGGTAGACATGCATTAAGTAAAGCTGGACAATTATTAGAAGAAATGGGGAATGTTACTCATATATATTCGGACAAAACAGGAACATTAACACAAAATGTTATGCAGCTACAAAATATTGGTTTGGGAAATAAGGGAACATATGGTTTTTATGATTTCAGTAATATAAAGGAAAATATTGCAAAGAGCAGACATTGGGGTAGTCAAGATCCTATGGACCCTGTTTTTGAAGATTACGATAATGAAGAAAATGGACATGGACACCTAAATGATGAGAACAAAAATGATGATGGTACAAATGATAGTGATGACAACAACAATAATAATGATGATGAAAATGACGATGAAGATGTTGATCGTGATAAAGATCATGATATTGATCGATATAAAGATCATGATATTGATCGTGATAAAGATAATGATATTTATCGTAATAAAGATAATGATATTGATCGTGATAAAGATAATGACATTCATCGTCATAAAGATAATGATATTCATCGTGAACATAATGTTCATAACCATCATTATGACAATTATGATAATTATTACCTTAATAATTATCAACGCCAAAACCAAGTAAAAAATAAACCATACAACGATGATGAAACAAATTTTTATAGAAATAATAATTTGAATAAAGAAAAGACAAGAAGAAGCCATACATTTTTGAATCCTTTAAATTGGTCAAATACTTCATTAAATACAAAAATGAAAAAGAAAAAGAGTCTATTTTATAATAAAAATAGCTTAGCTAATTATGAAAGCTTACTAAATAGTACTTATACTGAAGATGATTTTATTAGGGGTGAAAATGAATTTGTTTTTTTTAATAGATTATTATTTGTTAATAAAATATATAGCATTCGCCATGATGTTCAAGATCAAATATATTTTTTATTATTAGTTTTAAGCTTATGCCATAGTGCTATGATAAGAAATGTAGATATAGATGAAATGGATAATAATGAAGATGATAATAACAATAATGAAAAATTAAAAATATATGATAAAGAAACTGATATGGCTTATACATACATTACACAAACACAACCACAATATGATGCAAGTTCTCCAGATGAATTAGCTTTAATAAGTACATCTTTATATTTAGGATGTGAGTTTGTAAACAGACCTAATTTAACTACTATAGAAATAGAATTATCATCTACATTTGCTCAAAGATTTATATTAGGTGAAAAAAAATTCGAAAAATTTTTAGAAAAAAAAAAATTTTATGAAAAAGAATTTGATACATATTTCCCTGATGTAATTGGGTGTTTTGGAAAGGATAAAAAAAAAGAGAGTATTAAAATAAATGAGAATATAAACAAAGGTAATACAAAAGATGATTATATGAATAACTTTCATATGTCTATACCAATAAAAAATATCTTTGGTTCTAATAAAATTCAATATAAAGAAGAAATTAAATCTGAAGAGAAAATTATTAAAAAAGTTGTACCCATTTTATCATTTGAAATATTAGATGTATTCGCATTTGATAATGTAAGGAAAAGAATGTCATTAATTGTTAAAAATGAAAAAAAAGAAATCTTTATGTTAGTAAAAGGAGCTGATACAAGTGTGTTAAAATTAGCATCAAAAAATCAAGAAAATGTTGTAGATCACGTAGAGCATCAATTACATGCATTTGCAACATCAGGTTTAAGAACGTTAGTTTTAGGATATAAACATTTGACAGAAAATGAATTTACTGATATGTATCGCAATCATATAGATGCTAGAAAAAAATCAGAAACAGATAAAGAAGAATATTTACAAGAATTTTATGAAGAAGCTGAGAATAATTTAATTATTATTGGATGTACAGGTATTGATGATAAGTTGCAAGATGATGTCCCTCAAGTAATACAAGATTTAAGAGATGCAGGTATGACAATATGTGTATTAACAGGAGATAAATTAGAAACAGCTATTAATATTGGACATTCAATAAATATATTAAATAAACAAACATATAATGCTATATTTACAGAAACTGACCCAGCTTTATTATTAGAACAGATAAATATTCATGAGAAGAATACAAATGCAGCAAATCTTTTAAATGTAGATCATGGTACGAAATGGTGGAATAGTGTAAATTGGGAAAATTTAAATTTAGATTTAAGATCAGAAACAATATTAAATTTTATGAAATCTAATTTTCATGGTTCTATAAAAAAGAGTATTATATCATCAAATATGTTTAATATGAAAAATAATAATTCTTTTCCAAGTTTAGCTAGACAAGATAAAGTATTCAACTCTTTTTTAGAATCAAGTGAATCATTTTGTCATAATAATGAATTGGATAAAACGAAAGGAAAAGAACAAGTACATTATTCACAATTTTCTATAACAATAACAGGTGAGGCATTAGATGTTATAATGAAAGATAAAATTTTAAAAATCAAATTCTATACATTAGCTAGAAGTGCATCTACATTAATTGCTTGTCGAGTAACACCTAAACAAAAATCATTATTAGTTAAAGAAAATTCTGCTTTTAATCCTCGCGGTACATCATTAGCTATAGGTGATGGTGCAAATGATGTTGGCATGATTTTAATGGCTAATGTTGGTGTTGGTATTGCAGGAAAGGAAGGTTTACAAGCTGCTCGTTCTTCTGATTTTACTATCAGTGAATTTAAATATTTAAAAAAATTATTATTTGTACATGGTAGAGAATCATTAAGAAGAAATTCTTTTTTAGTATATTTTTGTATATTTCGTAATGTTAGTTTTTGTTTATGTTCAATGATATTAATATTTTGGACAGGTTATAGTGCTATAGATGCATGGAATCCATGGACCAAACAAATTATTAATATAGCTTTCACATCATTACCTGTAATATTTTTTGTTGCTTTAGATAAGCAGTTACCACATAATATCCTTTTAAATAATCCTTTATTATATGAAACATCACCATCAACTTTATGGCCATTTTATTCTAATAGAAAAATGGAATTTTATACTAACAAAGTAAAAAGTTGTTATAAATCATTTTATAAATTTTTTTTTTTCCCTATTCGATATATACCATATATACAAAGATATACAGAAAAAATAAAATCATGGATTGGAAAAAGATCAAAACCAGAAAAATATAGAACTTATGGTACACATTATTTATTTGTTTATTTATTATTTGCAATTTGGCTAGCTACCGTTGAAACGGTTATAATGTTACATTTTTCAACAGGACAAGCATATTCATCTTCTTTAAAAGATAATCATCATGCAGATATAGATTTTAATACCTTTTCACAAATTCTTTATACTCATCATGTAATAGCAGTAAATATAGTAGTAGTACTAATGACTAATACATGGTTTTTTATATCTCATGTAGTGTTATGGGTAGAATTGATAGCAACATTTTTCTTTTGGTTTATAATAAGTAATACTAAATTCTTTTTAGATATTGTAGGAGCAGATGAATTACATGGTACATTTGAAAAAGCACATTCATCTGGTAACTATTATGCTTCATTAATAATTTCTTTATATATATCTATATTACCATTATTAATATTAATGACTTATCAATTTATAAAAAAACCGACTATGGAACAAATAGTGCTCGAGCAATTAAAATTGGGGAAATTTGAAGGATTAAGAAAATACGAAATAAAAAAATTAGCATATATTGATAACCAAAAAAGTTCAAATGAATTTAATCATAAAGGATTTGCTTTTGCAGTAGAGGCGAAAGAGGCTTTTTGGGGATTGGTACAGAAAGCTATCTATAAAATTAAAATGCCTTTACTTAAAGATGAAACTGGAAATATAAAGCACAAAAGAAAATCATAAAAAAAAAAATAAAAAATAAAAAAAATAAAAAAAAATAATGTTTAAAAGGTATATATGTTCAGGGGGAAAAAGTAAATGTGTTAAATTATATGACTAATATTTTGATTATATTATATATATATATATATATATATATGGAAATAGTTTCATCAAAAAAATATTTTATTTTTTATTATTTTTATTTATTATTTATTTTATTTTATTTTCCTTTTCTTTTTTTTTTTTTTTTTGTTATAACTTAAGAATAAGATTTTATTTTTAATAACAATTATTATTAAGACATAATCATTTTTGTAAATATAAAAATAATATTAACATATGAAGAGAAATGATATATATTTTTTATACATATTCCTTTTAAGATATATCTAAATATATCCCACTGGACCCATAAACAAAACAAATTTCAAAGTATATATATATATATATATATATATATATATATATCATATCAAGTAACGTATTTATTTACATTATAATTTAAAATAATGAAGACATTTAAAAAAATATATGAAAATAAAGAACATGAATATATAATCCATACATAGATGATTTATAAAATAAGCATTTTAAAATTTTTTGGTTTCATTCTTCAATCTATTTTGTGACTTCAACATAAATATGTATATATATATTTAATGATTTATACAGTTTTTTTTTTTTTTTTTTTTTCTTCCTTCATTGTTGGTGTATGTATTATAATGATTATTAATATCCTTTTCTTTTATCATTATCCATTTTTGTAATTTTATAATATTTTTTTGTGTTTTATTATGATAATTTCTTAACATAAATATATATATATATATATGTTAATTTACATTTTACAAAAAAAAAAAAAAAAAAAAAACACAAGATTAAAATAGTAAAAAATTAAATATATATAATAAACAAATAAATAAATATATATATATATATATATATATATATATATATATATATATATATATATACATATATATATATAGTACCTCTTTTTACATATATCCATATTTTTTTAATCTGTGGCCTTTTGAAATTCCCAAGTAGTATTATCCAAAGGACATACTTGTCTTGCCTTTATCCATCTTGATATGCAATGAAGATGAAAAGCATGATTACATACCCCCCAAGCAACAGTACAAGCTTCTTTATCAATTTTTTTATCCTTATCACTTTCATGACCTGTTGTTTTAGCTTGACATTCTATACATAAATCCATAATATGATTTCTACATATTGCGCAATTATCTACACTTATATCCCATGACCAAGCTGCTACTGCTGACCATTTATGAATTTTAAATATATCTCTTTCATCATTTGTTATATTATCTGCCATTTTTTTTTTTTTTTTTTTTTAATGCTATTATACTTTTGATTAACTAAGAATGTTTTACGTATAAAGTTAATACATTTAAAAATGAAATAAGGAAATTATATATAATATAAAAAATATTCACATATACATAAAAATAAATAAATGCATATATATATATTATATAATATAAATATTTATTTATATTTGCTCATTTTATTATTCATACAAAATTAATATATTATGTATATATAATTTATTTTGATACTTCAACATTTTTTCCTTTTATATAATTTAAGAAAAAAAAAAAATACAAAAAAAAAAAAAAAAATTAAATATAACCTCCTACAGGGTTCTCTTCCTTAAGTATATTGAATATGTGCATTATAATTTAAACATCGAAAAAAAATACGTCATAATTAAATTATTATTATATTTTAAATGTTAGAGGACCAAAAAAAAATATATATATATAAATATAGGTATTGTACTATTATGTATTTTATATACGATGAATAAAAATTAAACATTTTAAGGAAAAATATAATATATATATATATATATATGTTCAAACATTTTTTATTTATTTATAATAAAAATATATATTTTATATTTAAAAAAATATATACGTATATATAAATGAATTCGTATTTTACTTTTCGGAAGGATTATTATATTAATATTTAGATATTCATAACATATGAAATATTATATGTGTTTTTAATATATATATATTGTTTTAAATTTTTATGGGAACTTAAAAACCAAAAAAAAAAAAAAAAAAAAAAAAAAAAAAAATATATACATATATATAACATATATATATGTAGTAATATATAGTAGTTTTAATAGTTATAGTTTGAGGTATCTTATATAAATTTTTTTTTTTTTTCCTTAATTTGTCTCTAATATTGTTTTTCTTCTTTCAATATATCATAATTCTACCTCAGCAGCTATAGATATGTGATCACTAGGGTTTATAGGAGAAAGAGCACCTTTGTATTTTTGAAAGCATTCTTTATCAATACCCTTTAAGACTTTTTTAACTTTTATATTTGTAGATAAAAATATATAATCAAGAACATCAATAAAGTTGTTATTCCAATTTGTGAATTGGATATCTTGTTTTGTATATGCAGAATATAGAGGTATAAATTTCTTTCTGTCTAAATGTGGTCCTATTATAGATTGTTCATTATTATTTTTGTTTTTTTCTAATTCGAATAGATTTGGATATTTATCTAGATCATCAAATTCTTTTTTAAAAAGTTGTGCATTAAGCCATATTTCTGACGTTGGAGAAATATCTTTTCCTTGCATAAAATGAAATACTTCTGAATCGAAATTTGTATTAAAATCTCCGTTTAATATGACATATATTTCTTTGTCAGGATAAGTTAATTGATATTTGTTTTTTAATGTTTGTAATATGTGTAGAATAGTATATGATTGTAAAGCTCTTATATGTTGTGCTAGACTATGAAAATAGAAATGAGTATTAGATATAAGGAAAATGGAATTTGTATTTTTATGCATATATATTCCTATTTGGAATACTGTTTTAATTTCTTTTATTATATCATCTAATTCCTTTGATAAATTTAAAAAGGTATCATATATGTTTTTTAATTCATCTGTTTTTATAACTTGATTAAATTCATAATTTTTATATTCAATTAATGAAAATTTTTCTTTATTTACAAATAAGGAACATCCATCATTTCCATAATTATTTTTTGGCTTATAATTAGAAAAATAATTTTCATTTAAAAAGGTACAAAATAAATTATTATGTAAATATTCACTTACTTCTTGTAAACTTATAATATCATAATAATTATTAATATCATGTATTAAAAGATGGGATCTATAATTTGTTTTTAAATAACATGGGTCTATATTTTTAAACATATGTTCTAATGCATATTTAGTATTTGTATATATAGGTGCTAAAATATTATATGATAATATACGTATAATATTTTTTTCACAACTATTATTTTTTCTATCATCATTATTAAATTCAGAATATCTATTGTTCTTTATCATCATTTCGTTTTTAAACCTATTTTCATTAACATATACATCATCTGTAACATAAAAATGGAAAGGATTTTCCTTATCATATATAACGAGTTGAAGTTTTTTATTAACATCTTCTTTATTTGGTACATAAAACAGATCCAATGATTTAATTACGTTTTTATCATTTGAATCAATCCAGTAATATATATATTTATTTAAATTATTCATAGGCATATTACAAGGTATAATAGGATGATTATCAAATACATCCATAGATATATATATTTGTTTTAATTCATACAAGTTTTTGAATATTTCTATTTTCATTCCATTTATAACTACATATTTTAATTTATCCATAATATTTGATAATATATTATTTTCATCAATAATATTATTATCAATATCAAGAAAATGAATTGAAGTTTTTTCTTCCTCTTTTGTAGCTAGTTTACATATATTTTCATTAATGTTATCTTTTATATTATTTATTAATTCTCCAGATTTTTCTTCCTTTATTAATATCATTTTATCCTTTCCATTTTGCTCTTTAACTTCACCATGTTGTCTTTTTCTTTTTAGTTTTTTTTTTTCTAATTTTAATAAATTTAATGTCAATCTATTTTTCAAAGAATTGAGTGTTTCCTCTTTTTTTCTTAAAAGCTTTAATTCTTTGTGATCAAAATATAATTCGATATTTAATTCTTCATTTTCTGTGTTATTTATAATAAAAATATTTGATACTTTTTTTGTCTTTATTAACTCTTCAAGAGTAAGAATATTTGCATTCTTATGAGAATCATAATATATAGTATTGCTATCATTATTTTTTGTTTTCATTAATGAAACATTATTCATATTTTTTATATCATTCTGTTGTTCTTTTAATTCTGTACTTTTATTATCTTCTTTTACATCATAAATGTTGATGTTATGTAATATTTTGGAATGTTGCCCCCCCTTTTTTATCTCGTCTTCTTCTTCTTCTTTATTTGGAATAATATTTATTTCCATTTTTTTCTCGTTTAATATTAAATTATTATCTAAGTTACTTTGGCTAGTCGTTTTAAGGGTGGTTGCAACTTCTTTAATATAATTAGTATTTTCTGCGTTAAGCTGGGTAACAAAATAATTCTTCTTTTTACAATAATGAGGCGAAAAATGATACTGATTATTAGTATATAAAATATATTTATTATATTTATTATTATTATTTATTCGATGGGATATAAATGAATGTATAAAAAAGTGCAACGGATCAGATAATTTCTTTTTATTATTATTATTTATATTTGTATCAATATGATTTGTATTATTATATATATTATGAAAAGATGAAGATATGTTTCTTCTTGATTTATCAATAACGCTATTATAATTTATTTTTAAAGGAGAAGAAAAAATGCAAGACTGTGTTTTTTTCCTTTTATTTTTTATAACATTCATATATGGAGGAAATGTATAACTTTTTTTTTCTTTTTCACTAAAATTGAATTTATCATTAAATATGTATTTTATTGTATTATGGTTATTTCTTCTGGTACTAAGCATAATTGCATTATATTCATTCAAAAATATAACTACAACAAAGAGACACTTGTAGAAAATCTGACATTTCATCTATATATATGATGTTATATATGTATATTAAGTGTCATTATTACGTTATATTATATATATATATATATATATATATATATATATATATAATTTTTATTTTTTTTTTTTTTTTATATTTCTCTATTTATTGATATATTTTACTCTTCAGCATTATACATTTTGAATCACGATGTTTTTTTTTTCGTTTTTTTCGTCAATGTTTAAAATAATTATCAGCAAAATATAACTATTTGTTTTTCTTCAATGAAAAAATTAAGTATATATTTAAATATAAATGTAAATTTTTTTTTTTTTTCTTCTTCTTCCCTCCAATTATATTTATAATTATATAGAAATTGTATTTATATATTTAGATATATATATAATATATAATATATGCATTCAAGTACAAAAATATATGTTAAGAAAAAAAAAAAAAAAAGATTCCTTCTTTTTAAATCCTCAAATGGGCATATAATAATATATGAACAGTAATATAATAGCAGTTAAATATAATATCTGGGAAGGAATGAATATTTTTTATAATAAACATAAACAAAGCAGGTTCCGATTTCAAATATAAAATAAATATAAGATTTATAATATATTTATGAGTATATGAAAATATATATAAGTATTAAAACAAAATTGTGATGAACAGAAAAATATAAAATATAAAAATTTGGTAAAATTATAAGAATTATATGTAAAATAATATATATATATTATATATATATAAATTTATAAATATTTAAAATAATCCTTAGAAGAAAATATATACATATATATATATTTTTTTTTTTTATTTTGTAAAGGAACACAACAACGTTTCAAAAATGATATGTATATAATTAAAATATACAACAGAGGAAACATATTGATGAAAAAATAAAAATTGTTGACTTATATTTTCTTATTATTTTCTTAATTTTTTATGTAATAAATTAATATAAAAAAAAAAAAAATACATCATGTCAACATTTGCAAGAAGAAGAATCATTCAAGATTTGAATAAAATAAACAAAGAAAAAAATAAAAGTTTTGAAGCTTCACCATTTGCTGATAATATTATGTATTGTCATGCAATTATAAGAGGACCAGATGATACTATATGGGAGTGTGGAATATTTCATTTGATAATTCATTTTTCTGAAGAATATCCCGTATCACCTCCAAAATTAAAATTTCTATCTAAAATATATCATCCTAATATATATACAGATGGAAATATATGTTTAGATATTTTACAAAATCAATGGAGTCCTATATATGATATTACGTCTATACTTACATCAATTCAATCTTTGTTAAATGACCCCAATACATCTTCCCCTGCTAATCCGGAAGCAGCGCGAATATTTATTAATAATAGAAATTTATATAACAAGAAAGTATTAGTAAGGAACCCAAATAGAAAATATAGCAAGATTATTTTCTTAATTTAATATTATATATAAATATAAATAAATATATATATATATATATATATATATATATTTTTATTTTTTTTAGATGTGTGTTGAGGATAGCTGGGAAATGCCCAAATTTAATATAAATACTTATAGTTGAAATAGAAGTACTTATTTATTTGAGACAACCCTAATTTTAATATTTTTTTAATTTATTTACATGTAATAAAAAAATATATGTATTTGAATTGTACATATGTTATTCATATGTAGTAGACTTATCATAATTTTTTCTTTTTTTTTTCTTTTTTAGTGATTCATATAAATATAAAATTTATTTTGATTTTTTTTTTTTTTTTTTTTTTTTTTTTTGTTAAAATTGTTAGAAATATCATTATTTTATTCCTACATATTGAGGATGTAATTAATGTTGAAAAAAATATCTAAAAATATAATATGTATGATAAATATCCTACTTGTAATGATATAATAATATATAAAGTTGTTATATATAAGATAAAATTATTATCCCATATATATATATGAATATATTTATAAATTTGATGAAATACATTATTTCCTATTTTTACCAGACAGTCATCATGTTTTTATGAAATATAAAAAAGATATATATATATTTATTCTTGCAATTATACATTATCGATTATTTATTTTTTTTTTTAATTCTTTTTTTTTGAACTATATAATTATTTCTTTTTAACAAAAATAAATTCTTAATATAAACCAAAATAATATGTTAAAATGTATAGTATATATATATATATATATATATATGCTTATTTATATAGACAAGGAAATATGAGAATTTTTTTTTTTTTTCTTTTTCTCAATAAATATGTAAGAATAGAAAGTCTATAAATAATAGTATATACATTTATTATAAATTACACATATAAAAAAAAAAAAAAAATAATAAAAAATAAAATAAAAATAATTATTATAAATACCAGTGCACACATTTCTACGCAAAGTAGAAATACATTATGTTTAAATAAAACATTTTTTAATATATTCATATAAATAATAACATGTATATATTTTTTTATTTTATTTTTGAATTTATGCTTTATATTTGTCAATATAGAGATACCATGATGCATAAGGCATATTTATATTTTCATTTTCTTTTCTCCAAAAAAGTGGGAAGAATTTTTTTTTTTTAAATATATAAATATGAATCTTTACATATATTATATATATATATATATATATATATATATATATTAAGGTATGAAATACCTGTCTAGAATAATCGAATGGTTATATGAGATATAATTATATAAATATATAAATATATATAAATATATATATATATATATAAATGATACATATGTAGAAGGTAAAAAACTCTAAGTCATTACACATATATATATATTTTTTACTTTTTTTAAAATCCTTATTAAGAATTATATTAATATGTATCTCCTCCTATTTATTTTCTTTTAAAGATTTGTTTATATGTTTTCATCTTATTTATTATTTTTAATATTATTAATTATGTATTGTTAATATATAAATGTTTCAATAATTATAAATATCTATATTTAAGTGGAATTCCTTTTTTCTATATTTGTTTTTATATAGGATGAATAAATTTGGAAACTTTGATTTTTTGACATAAAGAAATATGATATTATATATTGAAAAATATATATATATATGTAAAATATCTGTAGGACGTAATTTTTTTTTTTTTTTTTTCTTTTTCTTTTTCTTTTTCTTTTTCTTTTCTCTTCTTGTTTCTTGAAATCATATATTTATTTTTTTATAAAACGTTTTTTTTTTCTTTAAGTTAATCCTTTTTACTTTATATTGTATATATTTGTATCATAGTTAATACATTTAAAGAATAATATGAACATATTTTGCTTATATTTTTTTTTTTTTTTTTTTTTTGTAAAAATATAAAAATATATATGTTTTATATTTATAATTTTTTTCGTTTAAATTATATTTTTTTTTTTTATTTATTTATTTTTTTTTTTTTTTTTTTTGTGTTAATTTTCCAAGGACAGCTTATTTTGGGTATTATAGTATTTTTTAATATATATTAAATATATATATTTACATATATGTATATATTCAAATGTGCATGTAAAAAACAAAACAAAACACAATATTAAAGTACGCACAAGTATAAATATACATATGTATATATATATATATATATATATATATATATATGTATGTAGCGCCAGTTAACTTGTTATTAAGGAAAGCAAAAATGCTTATGCACTTATATAATATATGTATATGTATGTATGTATACATATGAGTACAAATGAGTTTAATAATTTATTAAAAAAAAAAAATGCATAGACCAATTTGTAATAAAGTTAAATTGAATAATAATGATGAGAATAATAAGGTAAATGATATATGTATTTATAATAGGGATTTTCCTCATAATATAAATAAAAATAATATTACGATAAATAATAATAATACAAATAATAATAATAATATAAAAAAAAAGAATAATAATTTTTTATGTGCACAAAATAAGAAAGGTGATAAGAATATTATATGGATACGTAATAAAGAAAGAAAATCCATTATAAAAAAAAAAAAAATAAGTAATGATACCACAAAATATATAAATAATAATATTAAAAAAAAATCCATTAGTTGTACTGAGAAAGCAAATTGTGTAATTAAACATAATTCTTTTATTAATAAAACCAAAAAATTTGGAAGAATAATTAAGGAATACGAGCCAATAAAAAGTTCAAAAAATATAACAAATATTCCTCATATGAGAAAAACAAAAAATTTGAATGATCCATTTTTCTTAAATAATTATTATTATAATAAAGAAGAAAACAATCCAATCATTATTTGTAGTGATGAACAAGAAAGAAAAACTAAGATATATAGTACCAATCATCATACAAATAATATATTAAATTATAATGATCACACATTAAAATTATTTTGTAATATTACTGAGAACAATAAAGCTATTTTACATACAAATAAAAGTCATTTGCCAAAAAATAATATTTTAATGCCATCATATATGCAAAAAAAAGGTACACACATTAGAGAGACTATTAAAAATGGGTATCCAAATATAAAGGGTGAGTCTAATACCAGTGGGGATCATATAACAAATAGTGAGCATATTATAAATGGACAATATGATGCATTAAAAAATATGTCTTTAAACAATTATGATCATCAGCATAATAATATTATGAACAATATGCCTAATAAATCTAACAAAAACAAATTATCCGTACTGAACAATAATATTAATATTAATAATAATATTAATAATAATAATAATAATAATCAGGATGTGATTGAAAATATGAATGAATATCCAATTACTTCAAAAAATATCTATGACAGTATATATATACCCCAAATAAATATAAAAAATATTATAAACTCAGAAGAAATTAATAGTAATAATAGTAATAATAATAATAATAATATTAATATTCATAATAACAATATGTATAGTAATCCAACAAGTAGTGTTACTTCCAAGAAGAATGAAAATAACAATTTGATCAATACATTGAATGCTTACTCAAATGTCAAAGTTGCTGTTCGTATAAAACCTATAGGAGAATCTGAAGAAAATATTGTATCCATTTTTAATAATAATTATGTTTTGATAGAGAAAGAAAATGAGAAAGAATGTTATTTACTGTCTCAAAAAAAGAAACAGTCAACATATGTGTTTGATGCCGTTTTTGATGTTAATGCTACACAAGAAGAAGTGTTTTTTCAAACAGCTAAGCCATTAATACCTCATGTTTTTAAAGGTATAAATTGTACTGTTTTTGCATATGGTGCTACAGGATCAGGAAAAACATATACTATGCTTGATGATAAAAATCAAAATGGTATTGTACAATTATCTTTATTAGAATTATTTAATATAATAAATGAAAAGAAATGTAGAAATATAAAAGTACTTATGAGTTTTTTAGAAGTATATAATGAAACAATTCGAGATTTATTAGGAAAAGAAAAAAATAAAACTTTAGAAGTTCAAGAAGATGTTGCTGAAGTTAAAGTTAGTAATCTGTGTGAAATAGAAGTAAAGAATTATGAACAAGCTATGTTATTAATAAATGAAGGTGTCAAAAATAGGAAAATGTCACCTACGAGAGCAAATAAAGTATCTAGTAGATCTCATGCTATTTTACAAATTTATGTTTATAATGAAATTTTAGATGATGATATGAATACTATAAGTTATAAAGCCAAATTATGTTTTGTAGATTTAGCAGGTTCTGAAAGAGCTAGTGCAACATCAAATAAAGGAGAAAGATTCAAAGAAGGATCTTATATTAATCAATCCTTATTAGCATTAGCTAACTGTATTAATTCTTTAGCATCTAATAGGAATATATCCAAAGTAAGAGTTAAATATAGAGATAGTAAATTAACACATTTATTAAAAAATTCTCTTGAAGGTAATTGTCTAGTTGTTATGATTGCTAATATTAACCCTTCTAGAACATCATTTCAAGAATCTAATAATACTCTTAAATATGCTTTCCGTGCTAGAAATATTAAATTATGTGCTACAGTACAAACAAATGATAATAAAGAAAGTGATATAGAAAAAATTTTAAAAAAAAATGAAAATTTACAAAAAGAATATGATATCTTATTAGGAAAATATACTAATTTGAAAGAGTTCTTTGTCATTATGAATGTTATAATTCAATTATATAAAAAACAAATTTCATGTTATAAATTAATAGAAAACATATCTGATAATATGTCCTCCATGGAATTAAAACAAGATATTACTATGTATGATCAACTTATCAAAATGAAATTTGATGAATATAGAAAGAAAGTGGATTCATTGAAAGATTCATATCATGAGGAAAAAGAGTTTCTTAATAATTTATTTGATACCTTTCTTGAAAAAAACTTAAATTATCTTATTAATAGTAAAAATGGTTATGTTGGAGTGAATGGCAATGAGAGCAATAAAACGTTGCTGGAGGAAATGATTTTTTTTAAGCACAATGAGAATAAAGTGAATGAAAATTTATTAGTCAATGAAAATGTTGTGAATGAAAATAATGTGGTGAACGAAAATGTTGTGGTGAACGAAAATGTTGTGGTGAACGAAAATGTTGTGGTGAACGAAAATGTTGTGGTGAATGAAAATGTTGTGGTGAACGAAAATGTTGTGGTGAATGAAAATAATGTGTTGAATGAAAATATTATGGTGAACAAAAATGTTGACGTTGATGAAAATATTATGGTGAACAAAAATGTTGACGTTGATGAAAATATTATAGTGAACAAAAATGTTGATGTTGATGAAAATATTATAGTGAACAAAAATGTTGATGTGGATAAAAATACTATGGTGAACAAAAATGTTGATGTGGATGAAAAGTATAAGGTGGGATTATCCGCCGAAGGTAAGACTGAATATCATAACAAAAATAATGAGGAAAATAATAAGATCGATATAGGAGATAATGATAAGGATGCTATTAATGATAACCATAATAATAACAATGGCATTGATAATAATGATGATGAATATCAAAGTGCAAACTCACCAGTTGAATCTGAAATTGTAAAAAAAGAAAAGAAAAAAAAAATTCCAATAAATATTGAAACATATAAAAAAATAACTATTAAATGCACAAGATTTCAAGTAAATAAAATACCAAGTGATATTAATATTGCAGGAATATTAAACAAAGAAGATGTATCAAATAAAAATATGGAAAAAAATAATTTTGAAAAAAAAGATGAATATAACCCATTCCATAATAATCTAACAAATATGCAAAATTCTATATTATATAATATCATTAATAGCAATGTAGAAAACTCACCACATTCTCCTAGAGTAAGAAAAAATGTTGCAAAAATGTTATTAAAGGGGAATTTAAATACAGCTAATTTTTTAATGGATAACAATACAATCAAAAATATGAACACCAATAAAATTTCAAATAAACATAATATAAAAAATAATAACATACTCAATAATGAAAATGGAAAGATAAATGACAAGTCGAGCAAGTACAAAAATGAAAACAACACCACCACCAACAACAACAACAACAACAATAATAATAATAATAATAATAGTAGTAGTAGTAGTAGTAGTAGTAAGGTAGACGGGATAAATATATTAAACACTTCAAATACGAATGAACCTTTACATAAATCCAATGACGTATACCCATTAAATATAAATGATGCAAATAAAATGACGATCCATAAAAATGATATGGAAAAAAATGATATTCATTTGACTAATATAGATACCATAAGTAAAAGTCATAATACAGACTTATTAAAAGAAAATAAAAGGAAATTAGAAAATTTTCAAGAAAATATAAAACATGAACATAAGGATGAAGCTTCTTTATATGTAAAGAAAAAAAAAATTAAAAAGAAAATGTAAAAATTAAAAAAAAAAGAAAACAAAATAAAATATAAGAAAAAGTTTTCTTTTTAAATATTATGAACAAATGGTTCATTATATATATGTATATATATATATATATATATATTTATATATCCTTTTTCACAAAATGATTATCAAGGTGAAACTGTGCAATATATTTTAACTTAAGTTAATGAACAAATTATTTACTTATTTATATCTATATATATATATTTTTTATTTTTGTTGATTAATTTATGAATATATATATATATATATATTATATATATTTTTTTTTTTTCTGATGAATATACACAAAAAAAATATATATTATTTTCATTATATTATATATATATATATATATAATATAATATGTATATATAAGTGTATATATTTTATTCTTATTTTTTTTTCCTAAATATGATCTTAAGAAAAAATAAAATGAATAATTCTATACAAAATTATTAAAAAAAATGATAACTAAAAGACAGAGAAAAGGAAAATAATTACAATACTTTGTAAAAGCTTTTCTTTTTATATATTTCTTTTTATTCTCACGTATAATACATGATACATATGCATACTCCCATTAGTAGTTTAATACATGTATTTTTTTTTGAGACTTATATATCTCATTTAATAATTCTCTGTCTAATGAATACATTAAAGTATGATTGTACATTTTATTATATTATATTATATATATGTTTTGTTATTTTATAAACCTATTTTTTTTTTTCTTTCTTTTTTTTTTTATATTAGAAACGAATTAAAACTCATATAAAATTCAATAATTCCGTCAATAGATATAACTTTTTAAGGAATTCTTTAAATATATATATATATATATATATATATATATATGTATGTATTGACCATAGGAAGATATTTTATTTTATATTATAATTTTATTGCATATTTATATATTATATTTTTTCTTGAGACGAAAATTATTATAATTTATTTAATATTTTATAGATTCCCTTTTGTTATTTTTATTTTTACAATTATATAAATTACTGAAGGAAGATATATTTTATATATATTATAAATCATCTGCGCATTTATAATATTATTTGTTATATTAACCTTTTATACAATAAATAAATTACACGGCAACATAATAAAATACATACATAAAATAATATATATGTTGCATATATGTTTTTATACTTAGAATATATAATTTTCTTTTTAAGTTTATATAAATTACAAAAGTTCCGAAATATTTTATTAGGAAATTTTATATATATTTATAATAAAAGATGATCATATAAATATATACATAGATATATATATATATATATATATATATAATTTATCATATTTTATAATTTTTTTTTTTTTTTTTTTTTTTTTTCTTACATGAATTAACAAAAAAAAAAAAAGATATAATATGAAAAAAAAGAAAACAGTTGTTGATAATAAAAACTAATTATGGGATTATTTGATAAAATAAGGAATATTGAAAAGTTAAATGAAGCAGAATTAAAAAATATTGGAAATAATGATAGTTCTTGGCACGATCAATATAGAGATTCGAGTTACATTTATATAGGTACAAACATAAAATGTGGATATAGGAAAATATATATATATTTATAATATATATGTTTTTTTTTTTTTTTTTTTTTTTTTTTTTTTTTTTTAGGAAACTTAGATAATAGATTAACAGAAGGAGATATTGTTATAGTTTTTTCTCAGTATGGGGAACCAATAGATGTTAATTTAGTGCGTGATAACGAAACAGGTATACTTCCAAAAAAATAAAAAATAATAAAAAAAAAAAAAAATAAATAAAATAAAATAATGACATAAAAAGGAGTAACTAATGAATATAAATATATTATATATATATATATATATATATATATATATATTTTTTTTTGGTTTAGGAAAATCAAAGGGATATTGTTTTTTATCTTATGCTGACCAGAGAAGTACTATTTTGGCTGTAGATAATTTCAATGGTTATAAACTTTTAGAAAGACCACTTGTAGTTGATCATATATTAAATTATAGGTTGCCCAAAAAATATTTGAAGGACGAGGTAAGGATATAAATGGATATACAATTGTATGTATATATATATATATATATATATATATATATATATTTATATGTTTATATATTTACATTGATTTCCCCTTTTAATACAACTGTAGGATAAAAACGAATACAAACCAACCGGTGCCGAAGGACAAGGTATAGGTGTTTATAACGTAGTTGAAAGTGAGATAAAATTATCAAAAATTTTTGATAAAATAAAGAATAAATCAAATGAAGAGAAGAAAAAGAAATTATTAGATGAAGATGAATTATGGGCATTAAATTTTGAAAAATCCATAAAAAAGGATATTATTAGTCCTATAGGACATGATGAAAAATCACGACATAATGAAGGAATGAAAGAAGAAGAAGAAGATTATGATGATGATGATTCTGTTGATATTAAATATAAGAGACATAAAGAGGAAAGAAAATCCTTGACCACAAAAAAATATGATAAGAAAGAGAAGCATAAAAAAAAGAGTGATCATAAAGATAAACATAGGAGAAGAGAAAGTCATTCAAGACATAGGGAAAAAGATATAAATAAAAAATCGCATAAACGTAGGCATAAGCATAGGCATACTTATGATAAGTATAGTAGTAAGAGCAGAAGTTATAATACTTCATCAAGTACTGACAGATGAAAAGGGGAAAAATGAAATATATATATATATATATATATATATATATATATATATGTATTTTATTCATTTATTTATTTTTATATTGTTGCTTCATATATTATATTCCCTCAAATTTTATAACAATAACATATATTTAATTATAATATTGTTTATTGATCCATTTGTGTTTACACAACAAAGTGTTGTATTATATTTATTTAATAATATATAATATTTATACACTTCTTTTGTTATCTAATATATATATACATATATATATATTTTTTTCCTGTTATAAAATAAATGATAAAATTTTTATGTATAAAATATTATTAAATTATTTTTTTTAATATATGAAATTAGAAAATATAATAATTTTTTTTTTTTTTTTTTTATTAAAAATATATTTATATATATATATATATATTATTATGTATATGTAAAATATTTCATAGGAATTTATTTAATTATATTCTTATGAGAGAAAAACATACTAATACAATTATATCCTTATTATCATTATTATTTTTTTATGAGTATAAGAATATACATACGACTAGTTAAAAAAAAATATCTTTATATATCATATATATATATAATATATTATGTTTATATATATAGTATAGTATTTCAAGTATACTAAAAATATAAAAATGTATAAAAAATATCATATTTATTTTGATTTTTTATTTTTATTCTTATTTTGATATTGACGTATATACGTTGCTCAATCCTTTTAGAAACATAATTTTTTAATTATTTAGCGTATTATATATTATATATTTAAAAATATAAAAAAAATATATTAATATTCTTTGTAAAGCTTTATTTTATAATTTCTTTTACTTTAAAGGTCTCCATTTCCTTTTACTAATTTCACCATAAATAGTAGGATATATATTATATATTAATAAAAATCTTTTTGTTTAAATAATATTATAAAAAAAAAAAAAATGGCAAATACTTATGATGAATTATATGTACCTTTAAGTTATTATATTCTACAAAATGAGGGAGGAAATACCAGTAATGTCGATCAAGTTAATAATAAGAAACCAAAAAAGAAGGAAGTTATTAATAAGTAAATATAAAATAATGAAAAGAAAATAATATATATTTATAGTATATAAATATATACATATGTATATATATATATATATATATATATTAACCTGTTTATGTATTTCTTTTAATATTGTAGGTCATCCCTAATTATTGATATAAAACCCTATGGTGAAAATACAGATCTTGATGAGGTGTTAAATCTTGTAAAAAATATAACAATGGAAGGATTAACATGGGGAAAAGCTCATAAGAAAACACCCTTTGCCTTTGGACTTTTCAAATTACAAGTAAATAAAAGAATATGAAACGATATATAACACAAATATATATATATATATATATATATATATATATATATATATGTTGTTTGTATAATTTTTATTTATTGTTCTTATATTTCTGACATATATTTTTATCATTGAATTTTATTTTTTTTTTTCTTTGCCTCCAGGTATCTTGTGTTATAGTAGACGATTTAGTTAATACGGATGAACTTATAGAAACCATTGAAAACCTTGGATTAGATAATGAACAATTACAGAAGAAGAAACAAATGGATGACGATGAGGAAAATTTCGATGAAGAAGATGAAATTGAAGGATTAGTTCAATCTGCTGAAATCATATCCTTTAATAAATTGTAAATATATACATATCTATGTATGTATTGAAGAATTTAATTTTATAAATTATTAAGAAGATAATGTTTTTTATTTTATTATATATATTCAATTTACTTTTTTATTTCATTGTATTTAAAAAAACATTGAAACATCGTAATTACATAAATATGTATATAATATTTTATATAGTGCATTTGCACATTGTATATAAAAAAATAAATAAATAAATAAAACCTAAAGGTCGTTAAACTTTATTTCTTGTTATATTTTATTCAAAGGGACAATATATGATATATTTATAATTAAAAAAAATATATATATATAAAAATAAAAGAATAAGGAAGAACAAAAAAGTGTTGAATATTATAATTTTTGAAATTTTAAGAAAATCATAATTTTATGTTTTTCCTTTTTTTATTTATGGCTTTTTTTTTTAATGGCCTATAAAATATGAGAGGAAATACTTATAAATATATATATATATATATATATATATATATTATATAAATGTTTAAATACTATTAAAAAAAAAATGTAGAAAAAACAATATCTTACATATATATATATATATAATAAAAATGAAAATATTTAAATTTTCCTTTAACGTTTAGATAATTTTTCACATTTCAGTGACATTTTAATATTATATATAAATATATTTATTTATAAAAATAATGTAATATAATAATGTTCTTCTCATATTGTGCATATTTTATAATTCATCCCACTTTAATTTTTCATTTCCTCCAAATATCAATAATTTTAATAAATATATATAAATTATACATTTATTTTTCACCTTAAAAAATAAATATATATAATATGTATTATATATAAGGGAAAAATTAAATAATTTTTTTTTTTTTTGTTTTGTTTTTTTTTCCATAAGAGGAAAGTAAAGAAGGTTCCATGATGTTGTTCATATATATACATATTATGTTCTTTAAAATAATTAATATATTTTTTTTCTTGTTAGAATATTTTAAATACTAGAGTTTTTTATTCATTTAACTGGAAATTAATTTTAATTTTTTGTATATTTATATTACTTTTCTATTTTCTATATATATATAAAAATACATCTATATATATATATATAATATATGAATACGCTATAAACAATAATTTACTTTGATAATTTTAATTATATAGTATGGCTTAATTTATATGTAATAAGTATTGTATATATATATTATATATACATATATATATATATAATATATTTTTTTTTTTTTTTTTTTAGTTTTTGGAATAGATTATTCTATATCTAATATTTTTGACGTATTATTTTTTTTTTTTTTTTTTTTTTTTGCATTTAATTTGTTTTTTGGTGTTTTATGATTTATTATTATAGAAAAAGAAGAGTATTATATTTTAATAATAATTACGTAATAGTAAAAAAAGAATTATATAAATAAAATATATATATTATTATATATATATATATATATATATATATATATATATATTTATTTATTTATTTATATAATAACCAGATAATGTAATTTATATTATATAATATTATATATAGATTAATACATTTATAAATAATAACATCTCTATATATAATATTATAATAACAGTTATGTAAAATATTTAATTTTTCATGTTTTCTTTTTATTTGATATTATGATAAGCTTTTAGGACTAATTTATCATTCTATCTATTTTTGATTTTTTTGTTTTTTTTTGTTTTTTCTTGTTTTTTTGGATTTATTTTTAAAAAGAAAATAAAAAAAAAAAAAAAATAGCAGCAATTGAAAATAAATTAGAATGAAGATCCGTAAGCTCTACGGTTTATTAAAAAAAATTTATTATGAAAAACGAAAAGATTTCTTCCTTTATTTTTTCTTTTTGTTAATTCCGTTTTTGTTAATATCATTCCATTTATTTCTAAGAAATATCAGTGACAAATGTAAGTTTGAAAAAGTAAAAACATGTGGATATATAATATATATATATAAAAATATATTTATATATTTATATATTTATAATTTTTATTGTTGTTGAATTATATTAGTCCATTTTTTTGTTAATCTTATTACATATACATTTCTATAAGTTTGATATGATACGATATTTTTTTATATATTTATTTCTATAGATTCCTTAGAAATATATAATACATCCTCTCCAAATGATAAAATAAATTTGAATGACACTATAAGACAATATGTCTTATTTTTAAGTAATGAATTGTGTTCAAAGTAAGTTTTTATGAAATAAAAAATTAGATGAAAAAAAAAAAAAAAAAAAAAAAAAAAAAAAAAAAATGTAAACAATTATGAAATATGAACCAATAATATATATATATATTTATATTTATATATTTATCTGTTTGTTTAACTTTTCAGAGAAGTAAATGATGAGATTTATGTTAACCATATTTGTTTAACACCAGGCAATGAGCTTACGACAGACTTTTTGTCGTATGCAGAGAATAACGATTTAAATATTTTTAAATTATATAATTCAGAAGAAGATTGCCTTAAGAATTTGAAATACGCAATTGAATTAAAATCAAAAGATGTTAAAAAGTTTAATTCACCTGAACTAGGTGATGATGTATTAAACATACATGAAAATGATAAGAACAGTTTATTATATAATTTACATAAAAATATTATAAACTTAAAATCATCGGAATTGAATATAAACGATTTATATAAAGATGTATATACAGAAAATGAATTTGAAAATATAAAAAATTTGAAAATAAATCCACATATATTAAAAGTCGTTAAAAAAACACAGTTTTATAAAACCTTTATTAAAGATATAAAAAATTTTAAAAATGAAAATGACTATACAGAATATTTTAATGATGACAGAAAAAAATTATTTTTTTATAATTTTGTAAAAAATAATTTAGTAGAAACAAAATATTCTTGTGGTTTATTAGGTGTAGAAAATATAAATTATTATAAGAAAGAAAATAATTTTAAGTTTTCTTATCTGTTTGGTTTATCACCACAAGTTGAAGGTTTTAAAAGAAAAGGGTTATATAAAAATGCAACCTTGTTTAATAAATATGAGAAAAAAGAACAAGGAAACCCATTTGACTTACATTATCCTTATGCTACAATAGCAAACGACAAAAAAAATGATGAAAATAATGAAATGAATGAAATGAATCAAAAGAATGAAGACATAATATCACCTGTAAATAATAATGTAGTAATGAAGAGTAATATGCAACCACACAATAATAATAATTCCATCAACAGATACAATAACAATAATAATATTAATAATAATATTAATAATAATAATAATTATTATTATTATAATTCTGATGGATTAATTACTAATGTTAAGTATAAAATACGTGTAGGTGATTATGCCTTATTAAATTCTAATGAGAAATATTTTTTCAATGATATAAATATAAATTTGAAACAGAATTTTATAAATTTCAACACAGTTGATGATTTGTCATTTAATATTTATTTCAATGAATGGTATTATTTTAGTTTCTTTATTGTATTAGAATATCAATTTAATTCATTCATATTAAATTATAATGCTGACATATTAAAAAAGAATAATATGTTAACATCTAGATATGGAGAGATAAATGAATCAAATAAAGAAAGAGAAAATAACAAGGAATATGAAAAAAATGAAAAAGAGTATAAAATTAATAATGGATATACTAATTATAATGTAGGATATGAAGAGAAGGGTGCAAACAATAATATTGAACTTAAATTAAATGACTTTTATATATACAAGATGCCAATGAAAAGTATGAAAATTAATGCATTTGATACTTTTGAAAAAAACATATTTCGGGTTGTTGTATTTTTATGTGTATGTTTATTTATTGTAAACATATGTTTTGATATAAATAAAGAGAGGAAAATAAATATAGAGAATTTCTTATGTTGTCTTAAAATAAATAAATATTATTATTATTATTCGTGGCTTTTATTTTATTTTATTATATTATTTTTTTATAATATAATATTTACATTAGTTGTATATTTTTATGTATATAAATGTTTAATGAATTATTTTATTCTTTTCTTTCTTATATATTTCTTTTTAATGAATAGTTTATTATTTACAATTATATGTATGCAATTCTCTAATAATAGTTCCATTAATTATATAGCTACCTTTTTATTATTCTTCTTATTTTCCTCCTTCCGTTTAATTATTCATTCAGGTGCTAGTAATATACTTACATTCTTTGTACTCTTGATACCGCATTCATCATTTTGTTTGGCTCTTGATTTTATATTTATATTAATAAAGAATAATATAAAAATAGATTACAAACAGTTGTTTATAAAATTTGAAAATATCAGCTTGATGCACCTATTTATATGTTCCATACTATCCTTTGTGTTATTAATATATATATTGAATTATATAATATATTACAAGAAGAAGAAGATGAATATGTTAAGTACTAAATACAAACCTAAGAGTAAAAGTTTTAGTAATGACAAAAGGAAAAAGTCACAACAAAAAATATATGAATATGGAAATATGAATTATAATATGGAAGAAAAGTATCAGACAGATCAATTAAAAAACCACAATAATAATTTCATGCTTGAAGGAACTGACGAAGATGATACATGTTATGAATTAGATACATTACATAAAAAACAAATTAATAGTCAAATGTGTTTAAGGATTGAAAAGTTAGGAAATGATAGAAGAGAATCGAATAATGGTCATCCATATGATATCTCCATGGCATCTCTTCGACACAGCAATAATGATAATAATAATATGAATAATACTATAAATGTAAATATAAATAATAATAATAATAATAATCAACATCGTAGTAATCAATGCTATTTAATTATTCAAAATGTAAATAAATTTTATGGTAAGAAACATGCATTAAAAGATGTCTCCTTAACCCTTAGAAGTAATCGTATTTTTGTTTTACTAGGAGAAAATGGATCTGGTAAATCTACATTAATTAATATCATAACTAAGATGATTAGTAAAGATAGTGGTGAAATAAATTTTTATAAAAATAGTTATAAAAATAAAAAAAAAGATATTTATATGGATGTTAATAAAAATAGAAGATATGGATTATGTAATCGTATATGTTCTTCAAATGGTTATATTAAAGAATTTGTAATGAATCGAATATTTAAAAGAAATGATAATGATAACAACAATTATGATATTAATAATAATAATAATAATATTATTAATCATCATAGTAGTAATACTAACAGTAGTATTAGTAACAATAATGTTATTATTAATAATAATAATAATAATATGAATAGTTTACATAATAAAATTATAAAAAATGATTTAGAAATTAGCTATTGCAGTCAGAATGTTATATTATATGAAAATCTTACATTCTATGAAACTATAAAAATATTTTTATTATATTATAATAAGAATGTAGATAAATATTTAAATAAGAAAAGGACATTAAAAATTATGAATGATTTAGATTTAGTGCAATATTTAAATGATCAAATAAAAAATCTTATGGATGAAGTAAAAAAGAAAATATCCATTTTTATCTGTTTTCTTGTTAAAAGAGATATATATATATTAGATGAACCATTTATAGCTTTAGATATAAAAACAAAGACAAAGTTATTTAAATTTTTCGATAAAATAAAAAAGAATAATATTATCTTTATATGTACTCATGATATATACGAAGCAAACAATTTTGCTAATGATATAGCAGTTATAAAGAGTGGGCAAATTATTTTTAAAGGTTCGAAAAATTCATTTCAGAAATTAATTGAATATAAATTTACGTTGAATATACAATTTAATGGTTTACCAAATGAGGAACAGACAAATTATTTGAGTCAAGAAAAAATTATGTCTGCTCTGAATAAAAAGGGTGGTATAAATTCTCCAAGAAAAGTAACAAATAATTATATGGACAGTTATAGTATTGGAAAGATATCATCGCATGGAAGTAGTATTAATGACAATAGTAAGAATATATACAACAATAATGATAATAATAGTAATAATATTAATAATAGTAATAATAGTAATAATATTAATAATAGTAATAGTAACAGTAGTAACAATAATGTTGATAATCTGTTTGATATTCTTGTTGGAAACTTAAGTGAAGATACCAATAATAAGGATATCATTAAAAAGAATATTATAAAATTTATTAAAGGCACAAGAAATGAAAATAAGAATTGTTTCATATTTTTTAATGAAAATCATATTTATTGTACTTACAAAATAAATGAATTAGAGTCATTAAAAAAGTTATTATGTGTCTTAAATAAATTTAAAAATATGTTAACATATCAATTAAAAACAATAGATATATATTATACTTATATATATATTTATACATTAAATGAAAAAAAAAAATTATTAAAAAATATTCAAGATAAAGATATTAAATATTTAATTGAAATTGATCCATTATTTTTCTTATTCTTTCAAAATTTTAAATATTTTAATGAACTTAATAATTTATTATTAATGAAGAATAAGAATATACAACCTGTGTCTTATAATTTTGCATATTTAAGGGACATACTGGTAAGAGGCAATGAAAATAATAATAATAATATTGATAGTAATAATAATATTGATAGTAATAATTATCTAGATAGTAATAATTATCTAGATAGTAATAATTATGATATTAACATTTATAATAGTGACAATAAATTTGGTAAATATAAAAAAAATGATAATGACCCTTTCTACAATATGAGGGATGATACCGAATTAACAGATATAGAAGAAAATATATCAAGTAAAAAAAAAAAAAATAAAAATAATTATATAGAAAACGAATTCAGTTATAATAAACATCATAATAATGATAATGATATGATAAAGATGAATAATTCAAATATTATGAAAAAGAAAAATATAAAAAAAGAAAATATTTTTAAAACATGTATAAACTTTTTCACAACATATATTAAACCAACTTTATTATTAAAATTGAAAAAAGATTTAGGTAGCTCAAGTTTTTATTGGTACAAATTTATAGTACCTTTATTTCTTTTATCTTTTGGTCTTCTAATAATAAAATGTGTGTCATTATTTGGAAAAGTGCAAAATATTGATTTGGATTACTCGACAATAAGTTCTAATCATTTAAAACAAAGTACGATTAATTATTTTATATTATATAAGAATGAAATGAATAATAATGAACAATTGAATAATTCGTATGATAAGATTTTACAAACGTTTCAAAATAAAGGAAATGATAATGAAGAGACATCACATAATAATATAAAGGATATCCTAAAATTAGAAAACAATGAATATAATTATAATAAATTAATATATGAAAACTCATTTAATTATTATAACAGTACAATAAATTCGCTTTTACAAAAATATTGTTTAAAAGAAAAAATTAATTATATAGAAGAACCTTTAATCGAAGATAATTTATATGATAGTATAAATAATTATTTAGAAAAGAAAGCAAGCCATGAAAATGAAATATCTTTAGGTACCTTTGCATTTTTAATAACAGAAAGGAAACCAGAAAATAATGATAATAATGATAATAAAAAAGTTGTGGAAACGTTGGAGACAACGAATCATACTGATGTTAATAATAAAGAGGTGGAAATTAATATAAACTTGTTTTATAATTATACTTCTATCCATTCGTATGCATATTATACTAATTCAGTGTTTAATATGCTCTCAGATTTTCAAAATATATTAAACAAGAAAAGTGCTAATAAAAATATTATTTTGGATGGTAGTACATATAATAATATTAAAGGTGTTGATGATATAAAGGGACATCATGATGTGAATACATTATCAGATTATTACAAAGAAAATAAATACAATTTTTTGACAAAAGATATAGATAATAAAAATATTAAAGAAGGATGCAATTCAAATTTTAAATTAACAAAGAATGAATCTTATAATAATAATGAGGAATATATAAATGAAAATATAAATTATGATAATAGTAATAAATTATTTATACCAAATGATAATGAAGAAGAAAATAATTTTTTCCATGTTAAGAAATTAAAGAAAAGAATTGACACCTTAAATGAACCATTCAATATAAAATTTCATGAACATTTCATGAGAGATTTTTATATTAATATATATGTATTTTTATCTATAGTAATATTTTTTTGTGTATTTTTTGAAAGATTTAAAAATGAAATTGAGAATAGAAAAATATTCGAAAATTTCCATGTCCATCAATATATACATTATTTTCAAATATTATTAGTAGAATATTTATATTATTTTATATATATATTATGTTTATTTTTAGTATTATACATATTTGATTATAAAGAATTTTTATTTATGTCATTTTTTTGTTTCTTATTATTATATGGTTTTAATATATTTTTATCTATATGTTTATTTTCCTTTTTATATTTACATAGTTATATATTATTTCTGTTTTTTAATTTCATTTTCTGTGGTATAATTAGTATAGTTATATATGTGTTAGTTATTTTATCATATGCATATAATAATGAGATATTAATAAATTTATCTCATGTGTTAGTATGTATATTTAGAATATTTGATTCCTTTGCTTTATCTCATGTATTGAATATAAGAAGTTTATGTTTAAATGTCAAACGACATATGAAGCACATTGATGAAGATATAATGTATGAAGATATGAGTAATTCAAATAGTTTTCTTACATTTGGCTTTTTCAAAAACGTATATAATAAATTATCAGGAGACAATAATTTAAATATCTCAGATGGTATACAAGATGTTTGTGAAGATTCAAATTCTTTTTTTAATACAAGTGGAGATTTCTTCTTTCTATTAATCAATTGTATTATTTATTTGTCTATTGTAGTTTATAAATTGTTAGAAGTTATAAGATCGAAGGAACGTGCAGAGAACGAAAAAAAGAATTATGAAGAAAATATTTCAAAAAATTCATATAATCTAAGTGTACCAGAAAAAAAATATTATAAGCCAAAAAACAGATATACATTTTTTTTAAAAAATTTTTATTTATCTAATAAGGAATATAAACAACCAAAAGAAAATTATGAAAAGAATGTGAATCAATTTTTTTATTTCATTCAAAAATTATTTAGTTTAAGAAGAGGAAATAATATAGATGAGAATAATACAACAGTGGGTATGTATAAATATGGAGAAAAAATAGATAGTAATAATTATATATCTGAAGATGAAATTAATATAAATAATCAATTAAATTCTGAAGGATATTTAAAAAATGATATATATATAAATGAATTGAATGATAATTATAATAATGATTATGATGATAATACAGTTGATATAGAAATGCAGATAACTGATAGAACAAATGTCAAAGAAAAAATATTATATAAACCATCCGAAATTGATAAATATTATAAAGGACAATCAGATGATGATAATGATGAAGAAAAAAATTTTAATAAAATTAGCCAAAAATATATATTAAAAAATTTAAATATTAAAATGCGTCCATACAAAATATATACATTTTCATCTATATTTAATAACGATTTAAATATCTTATATTTTTTTAAATATTTTTTTTGTAATAATAAAGATAATTTAAAAGGAAGTTTACAAACAATAGGATATGGATATAATAACTATGAATTTAATAATAAAAATGAACAAAATAAAGAATACAACCTCCAAAACAATAATAATAAATATAATAATAAAAAAAATCAGAATGAACATATATCAGAAAAAATACAAAAAATGAATGAGAGAGATTATAAAATTGAATTAATTCCGACGATGTCTATATATGAACATTTTAAAGTAATTTTAACTTTTAAAAATATTGAATTAACAAATATTGAATTAAAATATATTATCAATTTATTAATGTTGATTGTCAATTTAAAATGTGATATACATATTAATTGTAATCAATTAAGTGGAGGTATGAAAAAGAAAGTAGAATTAATGATTAATTTGTTGAGAGATGATAAAATAATCTTTTTATACAAATTAAATGATAATATAGATTTCTGTTCACAAATATATATCAATATTATTTTAAAAAATATTTTATTATATAATTATGAAGAAGATGAAGATGAACAAAATAAAAATAAAATTAAAGATGAACAAGTTTATGAATATTATAAATATTATGAAGATCATGATTATCAACACGATATACAGTTATATAAAGGACAGGATATTTACACAAATGATGAAAACCAATTTGATGATTATATAGATAAATATTCATTATATGATTTAAGTGGAAAAGAAGATCATAAAAAGTTAAGAACAAATAAGCTAAAAAAAACATATGGTAAAAATAATTATAAATTTGAGGAATCAAGCGAAATCATTAATACATCTAATGATATATTAAATAGTGAAGATGACATATTGAGTTTGAGAAGATATACAAAAGAATCCAAAAGGAATAAAAAAAATAAAATGAATAAAAAGAAGAAAAAGACAAATGAATTAGTTTTAGAAACATATGATATTGAGAAAACAAATATGAATCAACTAGGAAGTAACCTAAGTAATAGTAATTATTTAGAATGCAATATTTCATCTAATTTAAATAGTGTGAATGAAAATATTATTCATTCATTTATAAAAGAAAATATTTTAAAAATAAAATTTGGAATTGAAAATTTTGTTATATATACACATATATATACAGATATATTATATTATGATTATTTATATTTATTTAATAAAAATAAAATCACATATAAGAATTATACCAAAAATATCAAAAACAATTTTAAAAAGTTCTATTCATTTCAAATAAAATTAAAAGGTATACATGACAGTAAAATTATTGATTATGTTCATATGTTTTTTTCAATTAATAAACATGCTTTTGCACGCTTTGAAAAAGTTATAAAAAAAATGGATGATAAAAATTCAAAGAAACCAAAAAAAAAAAAACAATTCATCTCACCAGAAGACATGCCATCCAATTCTATTATTTTATTCCTTGAAAATAATGTTAAAAGAAATGTTTTAAGTGTACATAATTTATATTATATATTTAAAACTATGAAGAAAAAGAAATATAATAATAAAAAGAAAAAAGGAAATCTAATTAGTTTATGTAAATTTCATAAAATATTACTTAACTTAATGATAGATAAATATTCATATTTACATTCTTATTTAAGCAGAAATAAATATATATCAATTTTCCATCTATTCAAATTTGCTATATGTGAAGTGGCATATCAAAATATACAAAAGTTTATAATTAAATATAAAGGAATAAAAAAAGTGTATTCAGAGATAACTTCTATAAATAATTATGTTTTTATATTGAAAATATATGACAATAAGCATATTTTTAAAATATTGGGTAAGAAAAATTAAAAAATAAAATATAATAAAATATAACAAAATAAAAAAGAAATTGCACTAAAGAAATTTTAAACACATAAATGGAAAATATATGTATATATATATATATATATATATATATATATATATTTATATTTTTTTTTTTTTTTTTTTTTTTTTTTTATAGAAATGGACAAGAGACTCAAGTTTAACGACAAGGATATCGAGGTTGAACAGATAGACATCAATAATGTAAACGCAAATGATATATTTTTGTTAATGTTTAAGAAATTGCTTTAACGAGTTACATAAAAAAAATGTATAAATAAATATATATATATATATATATATATATATTTTTTTTTATGTGGGTATATATTTTTTTTTTTATATATATAAAAAACTTTTAATCAAACTTAAACCGTAATGTTTTATAAAATTATATATTCGAGATGAATAAATATGTATTATGCATAAATATATATTTATTATATGTAAATTTATCAATATGTGAATAGTTATGAAAAAAATATAATATAATATAATATATTTATATTATGATGAGATGATTTTATTTTTTATATTTTTCCATTTTTGAATATTTGCATCTAATTTTTTATTTAATGTTTCTGTGAGTTTATTGATATTTTGAACTTCATCAGATAATATGTTGATTTTAATTTCACAATTTAGGAGTTTCTTATATAATTGTAGAGTTTGTTTATGGTTATCATTTATTTGTAATGTTAGAATATTAAATATGGATGATAAATATAATGATAATTTGTTGTGTGATTTATTATTAATATTTATGTTCATTATAAGATCTTTAATATTTGATAACATATTTAAAAGTTTCTTATCATCTTTGTGTTTTATATATTGTATTTTCTTTTTTAATTTTAATTTTATTAAATAGATATAATTAAGTATTCTTTTGTATGTATTTTCATTAAGACAAATATTTAAAAATAAGAAGAAGGATAAAAAAATCGATGAAATATTTTCTTTGTCATTAAAACATACTGGACTTTTTAATAAGTCTTCATATTTATATAATTTATTATGAATAAATAAATATTTCGTAGTAACATTTTGATATTTAAAATATAATAAATTTAAAAAATGAATATTTGTTAATTTATTTATTCGTAGTGTTGAGGATATATTATCATCTTGTGTAACATTATCCATATTATATTTCAATAATACATCATATATGGTTTTATAATTATTAAAATTTTTATTATTTTTCATAATTCTGTTTTTGTTTTTGAGGGGAGAAGTTATATATATAAAATTATTAACATATTTATAATATTTTTGATTCTTATTCCAGTAAGGATCATATAATTGTTCATATTTTATAATTTCATAAATATAATTTTCCATATTATATAATTTCACAAGTAATTTATTAAAGTCTATAGGATAATTATTTAAACTAGTACTGTCATTTTTTTTTTGTTGTTGTTCATTTTGTAATTTATGTATACAATATGTATAGTTTTTAATAATACTAATTATCCTTTTTATATTTTCAATTCGTAAGATAATTTGTCCTTTTATATTATCATAAAATATATTTTTACTATATGTATTTTTTATTATTTTCTCTTTTATATTATTATCTATTTCTTCATTTAGATCGAAATTATGATATTTATAGTTTCCATTATAATCAAAAGATATACTTTTTCCAGTAAATTTTTTAAAAGATATAAAAGAATATATATGATCATATGTTATACAAGTATTATTTTTTTTTCTATCCTTACATACAAATTCTTTATCATATTTATTATAATTTATCAAATTTTTATCTTCCTTTTCTTCATATATATAATATTCATAATTTTCTTCATTTATATATTTAAAGAATTTTTCTTTAAGTACCTCACCAAGTTCTTCAAATATTTCTTGTTCATAAATTCCAGTTTGAATTTCTTTCTTTCTCTCTTCAATATTCATTCTCAAAAAAATAAATAAATAAGAAATATATGAAAGATCTACTGTTGTTGTTCAATAATAGTTATAATTTATGTATTATTTTTTTGTCTTTATACATATTAAATTTTAAAAGAAGCTAAAATGGTTTCAATATAAAAATAAAGAAAAAAAAAAAAAAAAAAAGGAAAATGTGTTAATGAATAAATATTTCTTTGAAATATAATTATATATATATATTTATTTATATATATTTTATTATAATCAATTTATGCTCAAAAATTATGTTATTTATTTTATATAACAACATAAAATATTTTTTTCTGTGTATACATGTGCAACTATATTTAATGATATATAAATAAATAAATATATATATATATATATATGTTAATGACGTGAAAGAGCATGTTATAAATATGCCATACATTTGGATTAAAATTTCTTGCTCAACCAATTAATAAACATAGATATTAAAAAATAAAAAAGTGTTAGAACGAAGAAGTTTTTATTAGTTCTATGTTTGAAATGATATTCAAATAAAAAACAAATATATGTAATATTTTTAATTCTCTAAATATAGACAACAAGTATAAACTCGAAAAAAGAAAAAAATAAAACGATAAAAAAATTAAAAAAACAGAAAATACACATAAATAAATAAATAAATAAATACATATATATAGATATAATATATACATATTTGAAGAAAAAAATTTCATATATTATTTAATTACTTAAAAAAAAAATAATAATAAACAAAAAAAAAAAAATACATATATATATATATATAAAATATATATAAATTTATATTTAATTATTTCAATTTAGATAATATTGTTATACACATGAAAAATGAGCATACACAAAAAAAAAAAAAAAAAAAAAAAAAAAAAAAATGAAAAAAAATGGTGTTTATACAATACAAAGTCGAATATAGGCGATATATACAACATATGTAATTTATAATAAAAATAAATAAATAAATAAATTATAATACATAAAATTAATTTCTTTTAATTTATAACATTACTTTTGTTTTCATATAATATAAAATATGTAAATATTATTATATGCTTCTCATTTGAGGGGGTTCAAGAAATTAACTCTTATTGCCCAGATTTCCCCTGTAATATCATCAGTTACTACTTCACATAAATAATTAAAAACACAATCTGATGAAGATACACAAACACTTCCAATTGGCATATCAATAAAATCAATAATAGTAATTGATGATGATAATGTCATATTACATATTTTATTATACCATGGATATAAATTATTCATATTTTGATTAAATAATAAATCTAGTTCTTCTTTAGTATTAATATCAGGTTTTGCATTTTTCTGAAGAAGAATATTAGAACATTTTTTAATCGATTCAACACAAAATAATCCAACTTGTCCTCCTTCGATGGTTAGTATGTTTGTGAAATATTTTGAGACACTATTATTATTATTATTATTATATTTATTATTATATTTATTATTATTATTATTATTATTATTATCATTTACATGATCACTTTTATTTTCTTCATTATTTATACCTATATTACTATTTTTCGCTTCATATGTTTTCCACTCTAGTTCATTAATTTTATCAATGGTCAAATACTGATGCATTAATTCTGAATTATTAAAACAAATAAAAGAATGAACCATATCATTATTATAACCCTTATTTGAATACATATTATAAGTAGAATTGTGACCATAACTTTCTTCTGTCATATTATAAGATGAGAAAGAAGTTTTCTCTCTTATAGCAAATGATGACCATAAGCCAGCTTTAGCGTTCTCAAAGTAAACACCATTTAAACCTTCATCAGGTAACAATACATTCTTATCATTTATATAATTATTAAAATAATTTGTAATAACATAGTTTATATAAAGAGGATCAATTAATAAAAGTTCATTCATTTGAGAAATAAAGCATCCTGCATCAATTAACTCCATTGTATAAATATGTATGTAATATATGTAAAGGACTCAATAAATAAATATAAAAATATATATATATTTCAAATATGTGTTGTTTTAATACAAAAAAAAAAAATAATATAAAATACAAAAAAATCAATAAAGATTTATATATATATGTATTAATTTAAATATATAAATATAAACAATTTATATTTAAACTAAATAATGTATCATAATTATAATATTTTAATTATATATATATATAATGTTTTATAAATAAGACTTCATAATTTTTTTTATTTTTTTAATGAAGGAAAATTTCTTATTTTTTTATATTTTTCATATATTTCATATTTTTCTCATTTTTTTTATGTTTTCTTATGTATTCTTCTTTTTTTTTTTTTTTTTATGTTTACTTATTTGTTCTTATTTTTTTTCTTTTTATATATTTGCTTATTAATTTGTAATAATTTATAATTATTTCTATATTTCTATATTTTTTTTTTTTTTTTTTTTTTTTTTTCTATTTTATCATACTTTTTAATATTTGTATGCATACAACAAATAATTAATATATAAATATATATATCATATGTATTTTTTTTTCCTTTTTTTTTATGTTATTCTCATATAAAACGGATATGAAAAAAATTAAGGGAATATAAGTAAAAGAATAAAAATATATATATTTATATATATATTATATATAATATATATATATGTTTTTTTTTTTTTATTTATTCATAAATATAACAAATTAATTTAAAAAAATAAATAAATAAATTTTAACTTATTGAATATTTAAAGAAAAAAAAAAAAAAAAAAATATATTTTATATAATAAAATGACATTTATACAATGTAATTTTATGAGTATAAAAAGGTGTTGTTCTCCTTTTTTCATGCATTTTTATATCAAGGGGTTAAGGAAAAAATAAAGGATATTTAAAAATAACATATTGTGAAATTATAAAAAGAAAAAAATAAATTAAGACCAACGGCAATAACATCATTATCATCATATATATTATATGTAACCACAGAAAGCTAATCATACGACTGATATATGTTCTTTACTCATAATATTTTTTTTTATTTATATTGTGCCTTTATTTTTTGATATTTTATATGTAATGTATGAGAAGTGTTCAGTAAGCTGAATATTCATAGTAGACGTTCAATATATATAAACAAAAAAAAAAAAAAAAAAAAAATTCTTGTTATTTTTTTTAATTTTTCTTTATATGTCTTTAATTTATAATGGTCGATTTTTATTTAATTAGAAAAAAGGACACCTTACATTTCTTATAAAGAAAATAATACTTTGATATCTTTTTAGTTTTAATATATTTATAATAGCCGTTTTATAAATACAAAAATTTACACACATATTAATTATAACATACTACACAAAATGGGTATATAAAAAATATATAAAGTTGTCATATATATGTAATATATATATATATATGAGAAAAAACGGATGAAGTTTTATTACTTCATTTTATAAATCCCTTTTGAATTAAAAAATAATATGAAACATATCAAACGGATATATGAAAATTATTCAAAAGGAGGTATATTAAAATAATTAAAATATATACATATAATTTTATGTACATAATTATAAACCCATAAAAATATTACATATATTATATATATATATATATATATATATATATATATATTATATAATGCTCTAATAAATGTCTTAAAATATAAATTCCACGAAAGGTAAAATAAATATATATATTTTATCAATAAAAAAAATTTCAAGTTAAATATATTTTCTTTTTTAATAATTATATTATATTTTCTTATATTATATATATATATATATAATATAAATATTATATCTTTCCTTTTGCTTCTGGCTAATAAAATCTTTTTACACTCATGAAAAAAAAATATATATGCATATAATTATATATTTTAATGCTACAATATTAATTGGAATATAAGAACAAACATTATACAATAAAAAATACATACACATATATATATATATATATATATATAATATATATATTTATATATTACCTATTTATTTCACACCTTTTAAACAAATAAATATTATACTATATAAATTTTTTTTTTTTTTTTTTTTTTTTTTTTTTTTTTTTTTTTTTTCTTGTTTTTGAAATGAGTAAAATTTAAGATTAATTAATATATATGCTTTTGATTATATTGTAAAAATAATTACATTTTTTCAAAAAAATATATCTTATAATTACAAGTATAATATATTAAATAAATATAATTATACATATACATTTTTTTTTATTTTATATTATTTCATTTTGCGATAATTATACTTGTTTTCCCCTTTGTTTTGTATTATTAAAAAAAAAAAAAAAAAAAAAAAAAAGAAAAAAAAAAAAAGGAGAAAATATAAAATTCGTTTATATAATACTAATGAAAATATGAATTAATAAGACAAATAATGAAAAAAAAAGTTGATAAATCCGTTACGTAATATAAACAAATAAAAGAATGAAACATTAATATATATATATATATATTACACATAATTAATATTACTTATTTATAATTATGATATATGCATACATTTCTTTATATTACAATTAAATATTCTAAATAATATGTTTTCTTTTTATACATATAGAAAAAAAACAATATCATGGGATGAAGTAACAATAAATGAACAAGATAAAGAAAGAGGTTCAAGGATGAAAATATTAGAGCCTAATACCCCCTTCAATTTTATTTTAATGGTAAAACTCTTGTATATAATAATGTAACATTATTAGAAGTAACATGTTGTGTGTTTATAAATAATATATATATATATATATATATATATTTATATTTTATTTATTTTTTTTTTCATTATAGGATAGTGCTTCAGAAGATGAAGCATCAAAATATGGGGATGTGAAAGGAAGTAATGAAGAACAAGTAATATTAACATTTAAAAATTTTTTATAATTTTGTGAAATATGATAAACATATGTTTATATATATATATGTATATATGTGTGTGTTAATTTATATATTTCTTTTTATTTTATTTATTTTTTTTTTTCAAGAATAATATTGCTGATGATTTGATAAATAAATTAAATCAACTTGTAGAAAAGCAAGAAAATAAAGGAGTCTCAAATATTGACTTTAAGGAGAAAAGAAAAATGCATTACAATGAATATAAGATGTTACAAAAATTAAGGTATATATACACATGGACATTTTATATTTTCACTAAAATGAAAAATATATATATATATATATATATATATGTATATGTTTTTATTTATTTATATTTTATCTTAATACAGAAAATCTGGAACATTAGAAGATATTGATGAAGAATATAACCCAGATAATAAAGATTCAAATTGTGATAATAGTAATATGAATGAATCCGAAGAATAAGCAACTCAATATATATAACAATTGTAATATTAATATTGTAATAAAAGAAGAAGAAAAAAAAAAAAAAAAATTATGTTATGTGTAATTTTTAAACGTGTTCTTATTTTATAAGACATATATTATATAGGTACTATATTAAAATATAAATGTGATTATAAATGACATTATTATAATTTTTTTTAAAAAAAAACATAAATATATACATAACATATTATTTAAATTTAGATATATGAATAGTTTTATATACTTTAATAATTATATAGGTGTTTCAAAAGAATTTCCTTGTTACATTGCTTGCAATTTCGTTGTAATTTCTTTATAATTATTTTTATGATTTTTTTTTTTTTTTTTTTTTTTTTTTTAATATTTCTGTTTTCATATTTTAGATATTTTTTTCTTTCTATCATTATATTTTATTTTATTTTATTTTATTTATTTTTTTAAATTCAAAAATATATCATAAAGGTTAACATTTTAAAAATGTACATTGATATATATAAATATAAACATATTAAATATATTTATATATATATGTATATGTTAATTGTTGTGTCCTTTAATAATTCTTAAATATTTAATGGACATAGAATAAATTAGGAACCTATTTAAAAAATAAATAAAAAATAATCTCATATGAATATCCCATTTTAAATAGAAATATGTATATATGATATATATATATATATATATATATATATATATATATATATATATATGTTCATTAATTATATTTCTATTTTGATTGTTCATAAAAAAAAAAGGTCATTAAACTGAAGAATTGAATACAGATCATATTTATAATTCCATAAAATAGACACACGAATGTATAATATGCATACATATACAACATATGTATAATTTCTTTATTCATAAATGAATACCAATAAAGGAGCATAGAGTCTTATATTAAAATATATTTTACATATATATATAATATATATATATTAAAATTTTTCTGTTTTTTTAAACTTGAAAATTATTTTATTTAAATAAAGAAAGAACATTTTTTAAATCGTATATTTTATTTAAAAAAAACTTACAGAATATACAATTTTTATATAAATATTATTTGAAATTTTTTTTTTTTTTTTTGCCCTTACCTCAACAAAATTTTTTTAATATCATTTAAAAAATATTACATATATATATATATATATATATATGCTTTATATTTATTTATATTGAAAAGAAATTTGTTTTTTTTTTCTTTTTTTTTTTTTAATAATAAAAAATAAAGATATCTCAATTTTGATTTATATATATCATTAAATGAAAAAAAAATAATAAATAAATAAATTAAAAGAAAAAGAAAAGGAACGAAAGCATTTATATATATAAAACAATACAATATAAAAGAATTACTTTTATTTTTTTCATTTTTTTTTTTTTTTTTTTTGTTTTTATATTTTATATTTTTATTTTATTTTGTATTTCCCTACACGTAAAATGAGAAGAAAATATTTTATACTAATAATTTATTTAATATATATATATATTTTTAATATGAGAAAACGGTTTCATCAAAAAATTTGTTTCATATATTAAAATATGTATGTATATAATATTTTTTTATTTATTTATATATTTATATATTTATTTTTATTTAATTTTATTTCAATACAGTTTCTAAAGATCTGTTAATCTTAATTTTTTTATGCCATAATGTATATAAATAAATATTTATTTATTTATTTATGATTTGTGTGTTTATTTATTTATTTTTTTTTTTTTTTTTCAGATAATAAATAAATAATAATATAAATTACATATTTTTTATATGTTTAAAAATATATATAATATATTTATATATATATATATATAAGATGATCCATAAAATATAATAATATATATATTATGTGTATACATATATAAGTGCTATTGGGTTTAATTTCTATTTATTTTATCTTTTCCTTTTCTTTTTTTATTTAAAAAAAATATATAAAGAAGAAAACAATAAAAAAGAAAAATGTGCGATGTAGTATTACTTTGTAGGGTTAGTGATGGAATGACTTTGGTCGAAACAAATAGTGAGACAAAAAGTATTGCACATAAATTAGAATTAAAAAAGTTATGTAAAAAATTATACTCTTTTCCAAATTTATCAACTGTTACATCTAACAATTTTAATTACCAGTAAAAAAAAAAAAAAAAAAAAAAAAAAACAAATTAAATTATTATTATATAATATTAAGATATAGGTTTATATGTTTTGAAAATTTTGTTTTCTATTATTATATTTTTTAAATTTTATCTTTTATATTTTTTATTATTTTATTATTTTTTTTTTTTTTTTTCAGTTTTCTTATTGAAAATGGCATAGCTTATATAGCTGTATTTCCTGTTACGTACCCAAAAAAATTAGCTTTTTTATTTTTGAACGATATTTGTAAACAATTTAATGAAGGTTATTATAAAATAAAATAAAATAATTGTGTGATAAAATACAAATAAAATATGTATATACAAATATATTATAAATTAAACTACAACGCTTTAACAAAGTTTTATGGGATAATATCTAATTATTACATATATATATATATTAATTTATATTTTATTTATTTTTTACAGAACTTATGATACAATATGGAACGCATTCAATAGATTATCGGTCAATTATAGAGACGATAGAAAAGCCATATTCATTTATTAAATTTGGTAATACAAATATGTAACATACATTAATATGTTAGCTATCTTCCTTTTTATATTCTTTGTGTTATGATTTTTTTATTTATTATTATTTTTTATTTTTTTTTTTTTTATAGATAGAAAAATTACAAAAATAAAACAAGAATATAAAGACCCTCGTTCTAATATAGCAATAAAAAAATTAAATGAAAGTTTAAATGAAGTTAGTAGCATTATGAAGAAGAATATAGACGATATATTGATGAGGGGAGAAAATTTAGAAGGTATAGAAAATTAATATATTTAGAATAAAAAGGAAATATGTGTGTACATAAATATAAATATATATGTACATATATATATGTTTTTTTTTTTTTTTTTTTTTTTTTTTTTTTTTTTTCTTCTTAGATGTTGGAAGAAAGGCATTTAATCTAAAATATGAATCAGAAAAGGTAAAAATTTAAAAGAACATATATATATATATATGTATGTATATTTATTTTTATTATGTCTTTATTTTATATCTGTTTGTATCATTTTTATAGTTTAAGAAGGTTTCCAGGGTATTAAATCTAAAATATGCATTATATCAATATGGGATATTGGCATCAATAGTTATATTTTTTTTTTTAATTATAATTTTTAAAAATTATTTTTAATTATATGTGTATAAATATGCTATATATATATATATATATATATATATATATGTGAATATGTTTCCATTTTTAATTTTTTTTTTTTATTTTATTTTTCTTTTTGAATGTTTTTGTAATAAAATATAACATTAATATGTATATATTATATATATATATATATATATATATATATATATATTTAATAAATTATAATATATTTGATTTTATAAAAATTAAACTCCTATAAAACTACTTTTTGGTAATAAATAATTTCATAATTTACAATAAACAGTTATATAAAATAATATTATAATTTACAATAGTTATAATGAGTGTCTGAAAGAAAATTATAGAAATAAAAGTTAAAAGGAGCTCATTAATATACTTAATTTGTGATTGGTTTTTCTATTTTAATAAAATATATATATATTTATTTATTTTATTTTGTGTAATTACATATAAATATATATATATATATATATATATATTTATTTATTTAGACATAGAACAAATGGGGAGAAAGTAATAAATATTCTTTTAATATGTTTCTTTTTAGTTGATAAGTAGAAATATTCTTATAATCACTCTTTTTGTCAAACTGTCCAAATTGGATATATGTAAGTTTTTCTTTTAAAAATATATATATAAATATATATATATATATATATATATATATGTTCAGTTATATTTTTTGTTAATTATTTAAAGACATCATAGTTGTTATATAGAATGATTGTATATATTTCTAAATAAAAAAGAGGATTTATACATATATATATATATATATATATATATGTGCATTTTTTTTTATATGTATGATTATGAAATTTAGTATTTTTTCTGTTGTAATTTGTTTTGTTATTTTAGCTTATTCAGCTAGCTTAAATAGCCAAAAGGAAAAAAAGAAAAAAAGCGATATACATATCGAAAGCAATAAAATTGATAAAAATATAAAAAAATTCGACTATGGTACATTGAAGAAAAAATTTCACTTAAACGATAAGGATGATAATATAAAGGATGTTAAGAAATATAACGAAATAGAAGAAAATGAAAAAAATAAGAAACCTGAAGGAATATCATTAAGCTTGAAAAAAACAAATTCTCTTGAAGAAACATTACAACAAATAAATAATGAATATAATAAATGTATTGATATGATTGAAAAAGAGATTCAGGATAATGTAGATAACAAAGAAAGTTTAAAAGTAAAAAGCGAATTAGAAAAATTATGCGTAATAAAAAAAGAAAAAGATGAAAAAGAAGAATATGAGAAATATAAACAGATGAAAGAAAAATCTATGCAAATGAATATGGATATTGAAAAAGAAGAAAGAAAAAAAATAAATGATGAAATAAAATCTCAATTAGGTATATCTAGTAAAATAGAAGTATCAAATGAAGTTTTAAATGAATCATTGTCTGAAATAAAAAATTGCATAAGAAATTATAGAGAAAAATGTCCGCTTAACTGGAAAATAAATGAAGATAATAAAGAATATTGTATGGCACCTGAATCATATAAAGGACCATGTGAAAAAAAATTAATAACTAATTTAGATATAAGTGAGAAAATTAAAATAGAAAAAAAATGTTATATATTTTGGCCATGTGAAAATAATTGTATACAAGATTTCGAAATATCTATATGTCCTTTAGAATGGACAATGAAAAATGAAGAATATTGTATATCCCCTGAAAATTATGTAGGGAATTGTTTGAATAAAATTAATTTCATAAATATGACAAATAAAGAAAAAGCTATTTATTCTAATTTATGTGATGTGAGATGGCCATGTAAAAAAAAATGTGAACATGATTATTCTGTTCTTTGTCCATATGAATGGATTGAAGGACATGATGGATATTGTTTTCCTACACGTAATTATAAAGGAAATTGTAAAAATAAAATATATTTAAAACATTTAGATAAAATAATGAAGCAGACATATGAACAGAAATGTCAATTCAGTTATCCTTGTATTAATTCTTGTGAAAAAAATTATGATGATTTATGTCCTAACTTATGGATATCAATAAATGGAAATGAATGTGCTCCATCTGAATATTATAATGGAAGTTGTAAAGAAAATTATATTTTTAAAAAAAAAAATGTTGAAGAAAAGAAAATGTTTGAAAAGATATGTGAAGTATCTTATCCATGTTTCAAAAAATGTAAAAGAAATTATTCATACAGTTGTCCTATTGGATGGAAAGAAACTTTATCTTTTTGCTTAGCGCCTAATTCATATAAATTCAATTGCAAGAAATTAATAAAAAATGATATGAACGAAAAGGAAAAAAAAGAAATCAGTAAAAAGTGTCACATTTTTTGGCCTTGTGAAAATTATGAAATACTTTTAAAAAAATTAATTTATAATAATATGACAGAGAAAGATTATTTATCGATAGTTAATGGGCCTGTTGATAATACAACAGGTAAAGTCATATATATTTAAAATAAAAAATTTAGGTAATAAAAATGAAACAAATATATAGTCACATATATATATATATATAGAAAGGATTAAATGAAACATATGGAAAAATATACCTAACGAAAAATAATATATATGATATATGATGTCATATGGTATGATATATGGTTTTAATTTTTTTTTTTTTTTTTTTTTTTTTTTTTATTTCCCCCATAAATAAATATTATATATATATATATATATAAATACATTTAAATTGTTTTTATTTCATATTACAATATTTTTATATTTTTTTGTTTCCTTAAATTTTTATCATGCTCCTTATCAATTCATATGTGTATTTATATAAATCATTAAGTAAATTTATATATTATTTAACAGGTAATGGTGTGTATTAATAAAGAAAAACTTAAAAAACAGGAAAATAAATAAATAAATAAATAAATATAAATATATATATATATATATAATATTAATAAACCGAATAATAAATAAAAAAATTAATAACATCACAATGTTCAGGTTTTTTCTTCTTGTCAGTTCTTTAAATTCCAAAAAAAAAAAAAAAAAAATAAAAAATAAAATAATAATAATAATAATAATAAATTAATAAATAATTATATAAAATTACATACTATAAAAGATGCTGTTTTAATATACATATTATGGACATAATAAACCTCTAAAAAAATAATAAAGTAAATTTTTGTTATAATTTATAATATTCACAATGTACATATAATTATTTTATTTTTTGTATAAAAATAAAACTGTTTTTCTTATGACTTTACATATAAAAATATCGCTTGTGATATTTATATATAATATAGTATATAAAAAATATTATAATATAATATAATATAATATAATATATATATATATATATTATATATAAGTTCATTATTGTATGTTATTTAAAATTTATATAGTATAATATATTTTATATATATATATATATATATATATATATATATATCATTTTATAAATATATATTTATAGCATATGTTCATTTATCTATTTTCTTAAAAAAAAAAAAGAAAAAAAAAAATATATACTTTATATTATACAGAATAAAAAAATATATTAATTAAAAAAATGTATAATTAAATATATTATATATCTATTTATATATCCTTAATGTAAATTTTTTTTTTTCCCATTTTTTTTTTTCTTTTTTTTGAAGAAATTAAAATTCTTCAATATTTATGTATATAAAAATATTATTACTAAAATTTAACATATATTTTGAAAGATAATAAATATATATATATATATTTTATGTTATATACATGTATAGTCTACAATCATATGTAAATATATATATATTAAATATAATTAATGAAAAATATTAAACATTTGTAATAATATAAGGGAAGAAAAGAAAAACTCCTTTAAAAGATATAAGTTTTTTTTTTTTTTTTTTTTTTTTGTATTATCCTATTAAATATAAAAAGATTTATATAATAATAATAATATATATATATATATATATATATATATATATATATATAGGTATATATTTATTTATTCATTTACATTTAATATTAAATATATTTCCAAATGAATATTGCTATCGATGAGTATGGTCAACCCTTTGTTATATTAAGGGAAGAAGAAAAGAAACGAATTAAAGGAATTGAGGCCCATAAGAGTAACATATTAGCAGCTAAGGTAGTAGCTGATATATTGAAAAGTTCTATAGGGCCAAGAGGTATGGATAAAATAATAGTAAGTGAAGATAATAATGTAACTGTTACAAATGACGGAGCAACTATACTAGAGAAAATCGATGTACAACATGAATGTGCAAAATTATTAGTGGAATTATCAAAAAGTCAAGATAATGAAATTGGAGATGGTACTACAGGAGTAGTTATTATAGCAGGTGTATTATTAGAAGAAGCTTATGCATTAATTGATAAAGGAATACATCCTTTAAGAATAGCTGATGGATTTGAGAATGCTTGTAATATTGCATTAAAAGTTATAGAAGAGATTGCTTTAACAGTAGATATTGAAGAAAATGATCATAAAATATTAAAGAAACTAGCTAAAACTTCTTTAAGTTCAAAAATAGTATCAAGTAAAAAAGATTTATTATCAAATATTGTTGTAGATGCTGTTTTATCAGTAGCAGATATGAAAAGAAAAGATGTTCGTTTTGATTTAATAAAGATAGAAGGTAAAACTGGAGGATTATTAGAAGAATCAACTTTAATAAAAGGGATTGTTTTAAATAAAGAATTATCTCATTCTCAAATGATTAAAGAAGTTCGTAATGCAAAAATTGCTATTTTAACATGTCCATTTGAACCACCTAAACCAAAAATAAAACATAAATTAAATATAACCAATGTAGAAGCATATAGAGATTTACAAGCTATAGAAAAGAAATATTTCTATGATATGGTAGATTCTCTTAAAAAAGCAGGAGCAAATTTTGTTATATGCCAATGGGGTTTTGACGATGAAGCTAATTATTTATTATTAAAAGAAAATATCCCAGCTATCAGATGGGTTGGAGGTGTTGAAATGGAATTAATAGCTATTGCTACAGGTGGAAAAATTATACCAAGATTTGAAGATATTGATGAATCTAAATTAGGTAAAGCAGATTTAATTCGAGAAATTAGTCATGGAACTGTAAATAATCCTATGGTATATATTGAAGGTTGTTCTAATACTAAAGCAATAACTATTTTATTAAGAGGAGGTAATCAAATGATGATTGAAGAATGTGAAAGAAGTGTTCATGATGCTCTTTGTTCTGTTCGTAATTTAATTAGAGATAACCGTATTTTACCAGGTGGAGGTTCTAGCGAAATATATGCTGCTCTAGAAATAGAAAAAGTTGCTGATAAATGTAAAGGTATAGAACAATATGCTATCAGAGCATTTGGTAATGCATTATTATCTATACCTATTAACTTATGTAATAATATGGGTCTAAATAGTATTGATATTATTTCAGAAATTAAAACCAAAATTATTCAAGACAAAACAAAAAATCTAGGTATCGATTGTCTAAATTATAAAGTAGATGATATGATTGAAAGAGGAATATTTGAAACCTTTAATTCTAAATATAACCAATTTTCTTTGGCTACACAAGTTGTTAAAATGATATTAAAAATTGACGATGTTATAGCTCCAAACGACTTCAATTAAAAATATATGTTATACATATATATATATATATATATATATATATATATATATATATATATATATATATTTATTTATTTATTTATTATTTTCTCATTTTTTATTTACATTTGACACACAATTCTATTACACATTGTTAAATTAAAAAAAAGAAAAAAAAAAAAAAAAATTACCTAATTAATTATTTTTTAACACAATAACATTATATAATGCAACTTCATTATATTTTTATTATGAACTTAAAAACTTATGTATATATGTTAATTCATTAAATAAATCTTTTATAAATTATAAAAAAAAAAAAAAACATATACATATAGATATATTTTTTTTTTAGATATATAAATTATTACAAATAAATATCCCATATTTATGTTAAGATAATTATTTCCCCAATGAACTATTTATATATATATATATATATATAACAATTTTAAATATTTTATATCCATGAAATTTTTATATATTACAAGAATAATTAAACTTATGTAAGTATTTATTTCCTTTAAAAAAAATTATTTCATTTTTTTATAAGCGTTATAATTATTTATGCATTTATGTTTTTATTTTCAAATAAAGAAATTTTTTTTTTTTTTTTTAAAGTTTATATATATATGTGTGTGTATGTAGGTTAAGAATATTTCTTATGAAAAAAAAAAAAAAAAATTATGAGAAACAAAAATATTATATATATATATATATATATTATATTTATATTTATGTCATTTTAAAATGTTTAAAATATATGATTATATAGTTACATGATTACATGATTATATGATTAAATAATTCTATTTATGAATCGTGTAAAAATAAAAATAAAATACATACATATATATATATTTATATATATACCATTTAGTGATTAGTTATTAAACTAATAACCTTCTACTTCTTAATAAATTTCTACAATTTTGTTTGTTCGTAGAAGAACAGTGAGTCATTTCTACAATTCGATTTGAAGATTTCTTTGCACGATATTCAGTTATTATACTATTTGCATTAATACGTGGATAATTTATTGTATTCAAAGGTAATGTTTGTTCTGCATAGGGTAAGATGATGTTGTTACTACGACTGTTATCTTTTGATAGGGAGGTTCCTAACCAATTCTTATTATTTATATTATAATCATCATTTTTGGATTTTATTTTTACTATATGCTTCATAATTGTGATCTGATATTTTCCTTTTTTAACTTTGCTATAAGATAATAAAATAATATTTTTCACTAACATTGGTTCCATTTCATTTCCATAAATATCCTTTCCTATGAAATTATTATCATCTATTACTTCAATTTCATATTCTCCTATTTGTAAATTATGAGCAACTATCTTGATTTTCTGAGATTTTTCAAAACTTTCATCTTGTTCTCCATCTAAATATTTTAAAACTATATAATAGTATTCTTCCCCTATTATCTCATCAGCAGTACTTATATGAATTATTTCTGGATATGTATGAACATCTACATAATATCTTAATTCTCTATTATCGTCCAAGAACCAGGCATTATCTATTATTGTTTTGATATAATCATTTTTTATTTGTGGTCCACTAATGATAGATGGATAATAAAAACCATTCAAGACTTGTACACTATATCTTCCATTTTTTATATCATCTAAACTTCCTTCTATAATTTTTTTGAAGGAACATGTTTCGCCATTTCCGTTATCCAATAAGTAAACGTAGGATCTGAAAAAGGTTTTCTGTTTCTTTGGTTCGACAACACTTGGTGATATTACATCATTTTCATCATTTTCTTCCTTTTCACCCTTTTCATCCTTTTCAATTTCCTTATAACATATATTTTTTCCTTCCAACATTGCGTACACACGTTCAATAACTATTTCATATACATCATCTTTTAAATTTGTCCCACTCAATTTGATAATATCCTCTATGCCAGTCTCCTTTAAGTCAGTTTTATCTTCACTACTAAAATCGTCCATAATATATTTTCCGTCCTTCACCGTTATGTAGTATACTCCTGGTTTCATAAAATAATTATGAACTATAACCATTTCATTCACTTTATTCGTGCCTACATTTTCTAGATGCGTATTTGTTATTAACATACGATATCCTACGTTATTTGTTGCATTCTCTTTATCTAACTCTTCAAAAAAAGAATTATCTCGAATGGTTATTATGTCATGTATACCATAATTAATCATGTCGTCTATTTTCTCTTTAGAAATTTGAACATAATATAAACCATTTTGTGGTTTAGCATATAATAATTTTATTAAATCGGAAAAAAACTTTTCTTCATCCTCCTTAAATAAATCAACGTTGTAAACTGAAGAAGCAACTCCACCTCCACCTAGCGGTTTATAAACCTTACCATCTATTATTATTATAGAATGTGTTGAATTATAAAGATTTTTATTTGACACAAAATGTATTATTTTATTATCAATAGGATTTGGTATATTTCCTTGCAATGATCTATTTACTGATAGATAATATCCTTTTTCATCTTTATCAGTTTTGTTATATAATATATCGTCTTTTCTTTTTTCCTTTTCATCATATTTTTTTCTATCCATAACTTTTATGTAATACATTCCTCCAGTATGTTCTTTTTTAGGTATACTCCATGCTTTGTTTATACATTTTTTAAGTATTTCATCATTTTCTTGTGCTGCACTATTTCTTATAGGTTGAATGATATACTCTCCATTTATCATATGTATCTTATACCTTCCATTTTTTATTTTATTAACACTTTCAAATTCTATAATTTTTTTAAATTGTGACAAACCAATTTTATCACCAGCAGTTATATTTTCAATAATACATACATAAGAGGTAGGTGGTAACAAAGTATTTGATGGTTTTAAACTATCTGATGATATAATATCTGTTAAACCATTTATGATGAAATTTTCATATGATTTAATTTCTTTATCTAAATGTATACGTTTTTCAATTTTCAATTCATATAAACCATCTTTTATTGTATTCTTGTCAATCAAATGTGAACCCTCTTCAATCATTCGCTTAAGAAAAGATTCTTCTAATATACATTCTCCTTCGATACAAGTTCCAACAAATTTTCCATGTACAACTTGTACATTACATATACTGGAACTTAAATTATTAGTCAACAAAATGTAGGAATTTCTAAATAATTCACCCGATGTGCTACTATTTTGAGGAAGTTGACTGATATTAATTAAACAGTCTACTTTTCTAACATAACTGATTTGTGGAATCACAACTTTTTGTTCATTTTTTTGTATATTTTCATTCTTATCAATTATTGATAAAACTTTTGGGATATCAAGAATATGTGTATTTTTTCTTATTTTCTCAATATTCAAATCAATATTAAAGTCTCTTTTTCTTGCATCCATTTTTATAATTTTTTTCTTATTTTCGTTATAGTCCATTCCATTTTTATCTACACGCACTACATGCATATTCTTTTCAGGGTTTATAGAACGAATATTGTCCATTATATCTACATTCTCTAAAATATTCACATAATAATCTCCATTTATTAATGTTACTTTCTTAAGAATATTTTTGTATATGACATCAAAGATATTTCTAGTTAACAATACATCTACATTTCGGTCTATCATATATTCTGTTCCTATAACTCTTAGAGACATTTGGCCTTCATGAATAACACATTTTGTAAATACAACAAAATAAAATTTTTCTTTTGGTAGATTTTCTTTACTTGGGTCAGCACATTCTATGATTAATAAAAATGGATTCCATTTTTCTTTTTTATCACCACTTATTGGTTTCACAACAATTTCGGGTTCCTTCTCCTTTTCAGACAAAGCATTATCACTACTACTATTATTACTACTACTATTATTGCTATTATCATTATTATTATTATTACCGTTGGTGTTATTTTTATCTCCTGGAACAACACTTTCGTCAACCAAACATACCACAAACTCATTATTAAATATATCCCTTATTATCACCCTTATTAATTCATAACTCTTAATAAATTCTAAACCATATACTGTACACACCTTATTATCTTCTTCCAACTTATTATGTACTAATGACAAATCTATTGTGTTACTTTTAAATATACTTCTACTAAATGGAATGTTGATATACTCCAAATGTTTTAATTTTCTTGGATATTTATAAGACATATAATCATCAATTATATGTGTGCTCATATTATACAAATACGATTTTAAAGTAAATATTGGTTTGACCACCATATAAGGGTCTTCATGTAATTTAATTGAATCTGAACATACATATATTAAATATTTAACAATACTATCATTTTTAGTATCTTCCTTATTTATATTCTTTACTTGTATCGATATCTTATCCTCATCAATAGGTAATAAAATGTTATTATTCTTTACCTCATATACTGGCCTTACTGGCATGGGCTCAAGGATTTGACGAGTTATTTCACCATCCTTTTCATATTGAATAAAATAATTATTAAATTCATATAATCCATTTTTCAAATATTGCACGAACACATTTTTACAAACGAAATAAATGGAATAAGGCTCCAAATTAAAATCTTTTACAAAAGAATTATCATAATTTTTACGAGGATAACAATTTAAAATTAACTGATTTTTATTATCTAAGGAATTACCTATTATACGTATATAAGAAACTTCTTCCACTGATGAAAAATTATATGGAGACAAAACAAGAATGGCACTCAAGTATTTCTCTTTCATATAATTTTGACCCTCATATAAAAATACATTATTAAATGAAAAATGTGAATCTGGTTTTTTCTTTATATAAATCTCTTCATTATCTGTATAGGTAAAACTTGGATAATGATATGTTAAAATATTATGAGGCAATTCTAAATATCCCCTGTTTGTAAAAAAAGAATTGTTACATCCATCATTATTATAAATATAATCTTCCATATAATGTTGTACATCCCATAATTCTCTTATCAACAATTCATCTTTTGATGTAGGTATATATTTTATTATATTCGTGTATAACTTTGTATTAAATAACACCAAAGATTCTTTCATATTTTCGACATTATTTAACATTTCTCTATTGATATATATCATATTGTCTTTTATGATAATCATATTATTATTTTTATTTCCATCTTTCAATTCATTTATTTCTAAATATATCGATGATTCTTTTAAAGCAGATATAACTTGAGGTGGTATAGATACGAAATAATAAATTAACGTCTTCAATTCATCTCTTGTTAATGTATCAAAAAATTGCTTGTTCAACGTATAAGGTAATATATTACTTTGTAAATCACCAAACAGATTTGCCAAATCGTCTTTCTTAAAATGACATATTTCGATGATTTCTTTAAATATCGCACCTCTATTTATACAATAATAATTATCATACCATATGTTAGATATTAAAGAATTTTTATCATTCATTAAATGTAATTGATTATTATTCAGATATAATGTGCCACAAGTATTTAAACTATACGTTCCAACAGAAGTAGCCACCTCGTGAACTATCATTTGGACTGTGTTATATATATCTGGATGCATAACCTTTCCTCCTAATTTTATATTATATCTATTAGATATTATACTTGCATAATTATTTACCACATGAGAGAGTACTTCATTCTTTGTAAATAAAATGTCCTTTCTTTGATTATTCTCTAAATAAGATACATAAAATGGAGAATAATGTACATTATAAGAAAATTCTGGATAATTATCACACACCTGTAACCCATTATTATAATGATTACATGTAAGCCTTTTATTATAATATGTCTCAAAGGTTCTAATTCTTTCATTGTTTGGGTCTTCAGTATCTATTAATAATAATAAATTAAATGGATGAACAAAAAATGTTTGATATTCGACATTCAATTCTTTAACTACTTTATCTCCTTTTTTAGATACAAAAATGATTTTCTCTAACATGAAAATGGAATTATTATTTAGTATATCTAAATAGGTATTAAATATTATTTCTGACTTCCTATAATTTACAGGTTCACCTGCATGTACCAATAAAAATCTTTTCATTTCTAAAGTTTCCTTTTTATTTGATTTTCCAACAAATGGGTATGATAAATTTCTGTATAAAAAGTATACCATATAATCCATACTATTATCACTCTCTTCTTGTATCTTTATAATATTATCAAGTAATGTTCTGTTCATAGTTATCGTTACTAATATCCCATTACTATCAGCAGCTGTAAAAAAATTACTTATAACATTTTCATTATGATCAATCATATCTAAGTTTATACATTCCATATGTGGATGTTCACTTGGTATCATTTTTGATATATATCCAGATTTTGACATTATTAATTGTATTATATCTAATATCTCATCCTCTCCATATTCACATATATCAATAGATTCTATAGGTCTTTCTAACAATTTCTGTATTATATTATTTGCCTTAGTTATCATGTTTCTATTATCTGAAGGTATATATACTTCACTGTCATTACTAATATATTTATATAAAATAAAATATTTAAGGGCATTTTCTACTTCATCCACAAAATTAGAACAACATAGAATTTTCTTTTTTATCAATAATACATCCAATTGTGACATATGATACATCATTTGGTTGATATCATGTTGTTTATTATTATATTTGAACTCATCTACATATACGAAATATTTTATCTCAGCAAAGGGAGTTGTGTAATTATAATTATCATTTGTCGACGTTGTACTTGAATTATTATTTATATATTGAGAACTTAACTTATATGAAGATGTTAATTCAACTATATATGCTGCCAATAATGATATCTCGTTTAATAATTCTTCAAAAGAGGTCGTGTGCCTATCAATAGATATACCAAATTTTTCTTTTAATAATTCGTGCACAGTTTCTATATTCTCTTTATCTTGTTTTGGTAATTGACCTATATTACTGATAACATTAGAATCTATTAAACGTATTCCAGTTAAATCATAAAAGAATGTATAAAAGTCATAATTATTAAACAAATATGCTACTTTAAACATCAAAATGTAAACATTAGAATAATATTTATTAGGATATTTCAAATTCTTATGAGCATAAAGCAAATTCTGATTATATTCATCAATACTAACATTCAATTTGTATACCTTAATAGGCTTTAATGGGATTCCATGAGATTCATATATCCTCATTTCAACTAAATCAAACACATCTAATGACCCTTTATCACGTTTATAAAAATTTAAATATATCTTATTCTTATTATTGCCTATGAAATATTTACCCATTTTACCTTTCAATAATACTTCTATAATCATATTTATTGCCTCACAATTTAATGAACCATTCACTAATATATTGAACTTGTTCATTAAATATGCATATGCACCTAAACATTCATAAGTATAAGGAGATACGTTCACAAATGGGTTCTGATTTGAAGACATAGATGGTACTGATGGTATGACAGATATGCTTTCATTATATACCCCCTCCTCTTTCTCATCATAAAAGTATATATAATCATTCATAAATTTCATATACACATTCTTCTTTATCTTATTATAATTTACATTAATTTGACCAAAGGGATATAATGATATATCATCATTCTTGGATGTTTGCACATGTATGTTTAATTCATTGTTATATATTAACTCATTATATATTTTTATATTATATTCTTTTAATTCTAATAATGATTCATAATTATAAAAATTGTCATCATCATCATCACCATCACCACCATCAACCAAATTATGCGATGCGTTCCTCACAGAAGAATTAAAAATTATTTTCTCACGACTAGAATGCATCATATTATTGTGCATATTTGTATACAAACTGTTACTATAATGGGTTAAAATATGTTCCTCCTTATGAGAACTCAAATTTGATGTATATTCAACTTGTAACATTTCTTCGTGTCTTTCATTAAAATTGGTTAAGAAAGAAAGTTTAAAATTACCATGTAAATCTTTTATAACATTTGGTACTTCCGTATTATTAATCAACACTTTAGATGTTATAAGGAGACAACGATTTATATATTCCTTACATACCTTATCATTATAATTAATAGGGAGAAATATATTTGGTATTATAGGTACATAAGGTATCAAAACACAATAATACGATTCTGTTATTTCAGTATGAGTTTCATCCGTTAATACTATTTCAGGATATGGATTGATACTTAACGTATGTACTCTTAATAATCTAGTATCAAATATATATGAAAATGTATACTCAGGAAAACATATAGTAGATAATCCATTATTATTCTCTATACATATTTTACTTATAGCTATATAATCGTAATTGTCTTCTATTACTATTGGCTCTGTGTTGGTACAATTCTCGATACAATTTATTGAAAATGATATTTTTTTTAATTCAAAATCTACAAATGTTTCTGTTCTATCACTTTTACGTCCAACTACTACGATACTTATGACACTGTTATTATTTACATATTTTGGTACAAACTTTTTTAATGTATCTACATTTTTTTTATCTAAATGTGCATGTACATATACAGAATATACAAATATTTCATTATAAACAAGCTCAATACTAACTTCATCAAATAAGGTTTTGTTCGTTATATGTTGTTTAATCATAATATCATCAGATAAATGAAATTCTTGATAATATAAAGTCATGTTACAATCTAATTCATATGTATAATACATTGTAGATATGTTAGAATAACTATTAGCAATTCTCATAATGTAACATTTATTTTTTAATGAACTTTTTAATTTATTATTTATATATATACTAAATTCACGAGCTATAGATTCTAATATTATTAAACATATTTCTGTTGATGATTCTCTTAGTATTAATTGATTATTTACTATTTGTGCATATACATTTGTACCATACTCTGAAATAAAATCTTTCTCTTTTTTAATTACAACGTTATTGTTTAATCCAATAGTTTCTACATTAAATTCGAAATTCAATGAATTTAATAAGACTGCTAATTCTAAGGCATATATTCCGTTATGTAGTTGATTCATATCTGCACTACCATCTGGTAAATACAAACCAGTAGTATAATATAACATTTTTTCATTTGATATGTTATTATATTGTGCATATAATTGAAATAAAATTCTGAACATGTGCACATATTCCATTCTATTGTACATATTATTTTTATATATATATTTGGCTTTTGAAAGAATACGATGAATATTGATTTTAATTAAACTTCCTCGAACAGTACCTCTAGATATATAATAACTATTGTCATACATTAAGGGAAGGTTTATATTTTGATTATTAATAATTTGTATTAGTTGATCACTGTCTTTTTGTTCGAATGAGATCATTATAGCATTCTTAAATTTTATATTCTCATCACCAACCTTTTTGTTCATACTTAATTTATTCATAAATTTATCTACTAAATATACATGATAACAATGAACATTTGACGACGTAATATCATAATGAATATTATATTTCTCTGAATGAGTCATAATAACTCCAGAACATGGAGATACCAATTCATGATAATTTTCATATAATGTTTGATAATTTTCAATAGTACTAGAACTTATTTCAGAATGGAAAAATAAAAATTTGTTAAATAAGTTTTGTCCATTAACAAAAGATTTTTGAGGATATGTTAATCTATTTTTCTTGTCACTTTTAGTTTTATGTATAATATTATTTTCCATATTATTCAAACTTATTTCTCTTGTAAAATCATCACATGATCTGCAATGACATCCTTTTCCAATATCATAATCTTGGTTATATATTAAGTCTGAAACTTCTATAATAATATTATAGTTTAATGAGGGAATGTTTTTAAACGAGAAAAACACAGCTCTATGCTTGTTAAATTTTCCCATTAAAGTATGTACTGATATGATATCACTTTTTTCCTTTTGAACTAACATAATCTTGACACTATGTCCACTTATTCCATCTTTCACAAGGATATTGTAGTCAGTAGTTTCACATATATTTTCATAATCAATTACACATGTATTCCCAAAGGAATAAATATCCAAAGTGTATCTCTTTTGCTTAGGTAACAATTTGGATTTCTTTAAATTCCTTGAATTATAATTGTTAATAGGATCTAACTGAACCTCACCAACACCAGAAGAGAATACAATGCCTATAAGGCAAGCAAATAAAATATTATATATATTAAAAATATGCATTTTACATAAATTAAAAAATATAAAATTAAAAAAAAAAAAAAAAAAAAAAAAATATATATATATATATTATTATATATATATTTATTTAAATATATAAGTACTTAATTATATATTTAAAATCTTCTACAAAGATATGAAGTTTAAAACTAATTAAAGTCAAAATATTTAAAAAAAATTTTTTTAATATATAAATAAATATATTATTAAAAAAAAAAATTATTAAAATAATATATGTTTTTATATTATTTAAAGTACTTTAACCTATATTTAAATATTTATTTTGGGGAATATATCGTATATATATATAATTTTTCTTTTAAATAAAGGTTAAATAGGTGTAATTTTTTGGTATAATTTTTCAAAAATAATCATTTTTTATAATATTAAGCCTTTATTTTTATAGTATTTTTAGTTGTTTTTATTATTTATTTTTTTTTTTCAGTTAGCCAAAAAGATAATTTTTGTCTATTGCAGCATAATTTTTTTTTTTTCCTATTTCAGGTAGCTAAATGTTGTATTTTTTTTTTTTTTTTTCTAGGTAGCCAAAATTTGTATTTCTTTTTTTTTTTTTTTTTTTTTTCGTAATGAGAAAAGGATTATTTATTTTGTTATCTACATGATTTAAAAAATGTGTTTATTATATTTTTTAGAAGGATACACTTTAATAGAATATGTTAATGGTTGCATTATATATAATTGGTTGTACACATATTATTTTATAATATTTATGTTAATTGTAACATTTTATGAAGCATTAATAAAAGAACAAAATAAATCAAATAAAATAAAATCATTTTATATTTATTTCATATTTAAAAAATGTTTTACAAATAAATATAAGATAATTTTTTTTTGTATTTCCATATGATAAATGGAGTTATATAGTGGTATTATACTTGAACGCAATTGCAAAAGGCACATTTTTTATGATATATATATAAGTATTTTTTTTTTTTTTTCGTATCATTTTTTTGGATATTAACAAAAAAAATAATAAATAAAATGAATAAAAAGAATAGGTTTCCATTGATGCTACAAAATAGTACAATATTTAGATAATTATCTATATTTTGTATATTCTCCTTTTTTATTTATTTAAACATGAATTATAAAATTTTTTTATATGAAATATATAATTACACTTTTTTTTTTTTTTTTTTTTTTTTTTTTTTACATTCCTCCTCTGGTAATCGAATATAATATGGAAATAATTTTTAAAAGGTGTTATATATATATATATATATATATATATATATATATATTTATTTATTAATTTACATTTTTAATAAGATATTTCCTTAAAATATAAAAGTTTTATTTTTAATGTAGATATATAAATATTACATTTTTGAAATATTAGCAATTTTGTTTTACATATTTTTACCTTTTAAATATTATATATCTACAATAAAATAACGAAATATTTAATTATGTGGTACTTTTGTTATAAGAGAAAAAAAAAAATAACAATAAATAAAATGAATACGTGAAAAATTATCTCAACTTAGGATTATGTGTATGGTTTTTCATTTTATTAATATTATACATATTTGTATTTTAAGTGAATGATTATAAAAGTAGGTGCCTCAAAAAATACACACACACATATATATAGTTTAATAATTCACGTATAATATAATAAATAGAAAGTGAACTATATTTGATATTTAGATAAAAGTGACTTTAAAGCATATGTTATTTTACAATAATATAAATGAAATATATAAAGAACAATATACTTATTTCATAAGTGTTATTGATAAGTGAGCTGTTCTTTTTTTTCTTTTTATGATATTTATGTGGAACATAAATTTTTACGAAACCTTTTATTACCTTTTTTTTTAGTACTTTATTATTTTCATCTTCTTTTATTCTTTATTGCCATTAGTATTGTTTACAGAAAAGGGTGATAAAAAAATATATATGAATTAAAATACAACCCAAATATATTATTGCATTTTGTATGGTATATTAAAAATAAAATTATTTTTGATAGATGAAAGAAAAGATTAAAAAAAAAAAAAAAAAAGAAAGAAGAAAAAAAGAAGGGATGAAATAAAGAGTAACATAATTGTTTATATATATATATATATATATATATATATTTTAATTTACGTTTAACTAATAATAATATTAATTATTATAAGAGAAATAATATATATAAATAAAGGTTAAAGAAGGGTTGTATTTATATATATATTAAAAATAAAGGTTTTTATTTATATACTTTTTATTATATTGAACAATTAAAATAATATAATATATATATATATATTATATGTATTTATTTATTTATTTATATATAGTTCATTTTTCTATATACTAATATTTTATTTCATTTATAAGTATTATATTTTTCACAATTAATTAAAAAAAAAAAAATTTAGGAATATTGCGTTGGGAACTATTTTCATAGTATTGGAAATTTGAATTATAAAATAAGGTTCAATTTTTTTTTCTTTTAACTCTCTTAAAATCATATATTAAAAGTGTTCATATATATTATATGATATGTAAAATTATTTATATTATATATATATATGTAGGAATCTACATAATAATATATAGAAATTTATACTATATATATATATATAGATATATTTTTTAATGTTTAGTTTTTTTATATATGTGTAATTATATAGAAATGAGTTAATGCAATATTTTTACAAAAATTACAAAAGAATTTATAAAAAAAAAGAAAGAAAATAAACAAACAAATAAATAAATATATATATATATATAATATAATATAATATAATATAATATAATATAATATAATATAATATAATATAATATAATATAATATAATATAATTGAGTTTAATATAATTAAATAATATAATATAATATATTTAAATAATATATAATTTAATATAATATAATATATTTTTATAATTGTAATTTTTCAAAAAAATCATAATTTTTAAATATATATATTAAAAAAAAAAAAAAAAAAAATTACATGTTTATATATAAACATCATAATTTATAATTTTCTTTTTTATTTTTAATATAATTAATTTTGAAAACAAATTTCACCTTTTCCCTCCTTAAAAAAAAAAAAAAAAAAAAAAAAAAAAAAGTACAATTTGTTTGCACATTGTAAATTATATTATAAATATTGTAGAAAGTGAAAAAAAAAAAAAATAAAAATTAAAATTAAAAATAAAATATGTAATTTTCTTATAAAATTAAAAAAAAAAAAAAAATGAAATGCCTTGTTATAGTTGACGCACAAAATGACTTTTTACCCAACGGATCATTTAATTCAAAAGCTGAGTATTTTGATGTTATAGATAAAATTAATAATGTAAGATTAAATTTATATAAATGTTCAGAAGAAAATTTATTAAAATTAAAAGATTGTAAAGATATTATAGAAGAGAAAGGAGGAAGAAAATATGAACATATGTATGAAGATCAGGATATTGTAGAATATTCAAAATGTCATAATATCATAGATGATGAAAATAATAATGAGGACATATATTTATTTCCAATGAATGAAAATATACATAATAATATTAATGGTTATCCCCATGATTGTATGAATAATATATATAATAATAATAATAATGAAATAAATAATAATTGTAATAATAATTATTATAACAATGTTGTTAATTTATCAAATCATATAGAACATGTAGATGATACAATAGATTATAATAATATAAAAAGTAATAGTGATAATTCAAAATTTGGTATGTCCATTATAACCATTGATTATCATCCTGCCATGCATATTTCTTTTGCAGAAACTCATAGATTGATATATGAAAAAATTTGTAATAACAATTTAAAATATAATAATAATATAAATAATAATTCCAATATGAATGGTTATGCTATGAATAATTCAGAAAATTCATGTATTAATAATAATGAAAAGGACGAGATTGAAAAAATGGATGTAAATAACAATTTAATAATAGAAGAAACAGAAAGAGAAACATATTTGAAAAAAAATAATATCCATAATTTAAGTGATGTTCTTAATAATATTGATAAAATAAAATCATCACAAATAATATATAAAAATATTAAAAGTAAAAATGATATTATGGAATATCATAAAATAAATTTTTTAAATGAAAATATAGATGTATGGCCTGTACATTGTGTTAAAAATACATATGGATGTAAAGTACATAACAAACTTATCAGACATATAAATGATATTATTATTAAAAAGGCAAGAACAGAAAATAAAGATAGTCATACAATATTTGAAAATGAACAAGTAAATACAAATATACAGAAATTATTAAAACAAAAGAATATCACATCTGTATATGTCTGTGGTTTTATTTTTGAATATTGTGTTAAAGAAACAGCACTCAGCTTTTTAAATCAGGGGTATGAAACTTATATTGTTGAAGATGCAACAGCTTATTTATTTGACCGACAGGAAGATAAATTATTTTTACAAAATAAAGGAGTCAAATTTATTAACTCATCAAAACTTTTGTCTTAACCTGTAAAAATTTTAATATATATATATATATAGTATTGTGTTTATATATATTTCATCTTGTTATTTAATTAGGTATATTTTTTTTTTTTTTTTTTTCTTTTCATTTTATTTAATAAGTTTTTGAAAATGGCTATATTTTAAAGAATAATAATTTTTTATATTCCGTTGTGTAATTTGAAATTGTATATAAATTTATTTTTAAAAGAAATAAATTATTACATACATATATGCACATATATATATATATATATATATATATATGTTTTTATTTATTCGTGTGTGTGTAAGGATTATTCTATTATTATTATGTTATGCGCATTTTTAATCTTTGTTTTACCAAAAAAAAATTAGTTATAATTTATTAAAAAAAAAAAAAAAAAAAGGGGACTTTTTTTTATATTATATAAACATATAGAATGTGTACTTTTTCATATTAATATATTTTTAAATCTATATATTATATATATATATATATATATATACATATTTTTATTTTTTTTTTTTTTTATTTGCAATTTTTCAAATTATTTAATGTTTTTTTTTTTTTTTTTTTTTTTTTTTTAAATATCTTTTTAATTTCCGAATAATAACTTATTTAATATTTATTAAATTGTTCTTTATCATATTTTAAAGCTCTTCTTTTCCATGCCCATAAAATAAAATTTTCGTTATGTAATAAATATCTTTTATTACTTTCCAAAGAAACCTGAAATTGTTTATATATTAAAAGGGGAAATAATAAAAAAAGAAATATATATTACCTACATGTATATATATATATATATATATATATATATATATATATATATATGTATATATTTTGCATTTATAAAATAAAAAAAAATATACTAATAACATATGTGAGATTTATATTAATTTTTTTATTATTCTTATTATTTAATTTCTTTTATATATTATAAATTTTCCTCTTTAATATTATACCTTGACACATTTATCTTGAATAAGATTATTTATCAAATTAAAGTAGGTTCGTTTAACCTTTTTTGTAGACTGAAAAAAAAAAATTAAAAAAAATTAAGACTAAAGTTAAAACATACATATATATATATATATATATATATATATAAATATTTCCATAATTTTTATAAACCATCTTGTAATTTCATATTTTTATCTATTTAAATTTTTAATATGTAACAATGAATATATAAAATAAAATATATTGTATATAATAATTATAGAAATTATATATATATATATATATGTATAGATATATTCTTATATATCTTACATTGATAACGATATGCTTAAACTTTTTCAAATACCTACAAAATAAATAAATACAAATACATATATATATATATATATCTATATATATATTTTCTTTTATTTTATTTCTTTAATTTCCATGATATACCAAGCCAAAAGTTCTGTATCTGAACATTTTTCTTTTTTTATGTGAGATATATAAAAGCAGGCAAAGAAAGCAAAGTGTACATATTTTTCATAATCTAAGACATAATTTTTATCCTACAGAATATAAGAATATACAATATATATAAATGAGGAAATATATATAAATATAAATAAATAAATAAATATATATATATATATATATATATATATATATATGTGTAGTTGTCCTTTTTACTTCTATTAGTGAATTTTTTGAATATCCGCTGTATGTATATTCATTCCCATCAGATGCTATATCAAAATTCATTTTTTTGTTCTTTCTTTTATATATATATATATATATATATATATATATAATACAAAAAAATTAAAAAAAAAAAAAAAAAAATGAATACAATATAACAATGTATTTACCCAATCAAATGTAAATATGATGAAGAATAATAAATAAATAAAATGTTTATTACATATGAAATTTTGATATTATTCTTTTGGAAGGATAATTTTCTGGGATAAATTTTTCATTACAGCATAGTTTATAAATATATATATATATATATATATATATATTTATATTTATATATTTATATTTTTTTTTTTCTGGATGAAATCAATTTAAGACATTTGCTTCCTCAATATATATATATAAAAGAATACGGAAAAAAGGAAGAAAAAAAGAATTTTTTCTCTCTTAAATTTTTATATATTTTATGTCAATATTACATAATGAGAAAAAAAAAAAAAAAAAAAAATTACAAAAAATATAAAATATTTTATCACTTATGAAATTATAAATATTTCTCCCTATTAATAAATTGCAATATGTATGACATTTTACGATTCACATATATATATATATATATTATATAAATGTTGTATAATACATATCATATTTCACATTTTAAGTTATTTATTATATACATATATATATTAAAGGTAATCTAAGAAATAGATATTTTTTTATTATTCCTTCACATTTATATATATAATTACACCATTAAAAATTCTTTTCTTTTTTTTTTTTTTTTAATAAATTTTTGTCATATGAATTAATTTTATGTAATTTTTTCTCATATGTATAAGATACGCATAATGAATATGAAGATTCTTATAAGAGAAAAATAGATTATTATAATTATTATTTATTATTATTATTATTATTATTATTATATCTTTGTTCTGTTATACATATGATTTATTTACTAGTGTAATATTATATATGTGTATATATATATTATATATATATATATTCATACATGTATCAAAAGAAAATTTACTTTTATTGTATGGTTTTCAGTATATGAAAATTTTACGCCTTAAATTTTAATCATAATAATATATATATATATATATGTTTTTTTTTCTTTTTTGTAAAAATATATTTATATATCATATATATATATTTATATGTTTTATAATTTGTTTTGTTTTTATGTTGAAAAAAAATATAATAATAAAACAAGGAGTATTAAACTAATTGATTTTTAATAAAAAAAAAAGAAGAAGAAGAAAATGTCAGGCAATAATGTTCAAGAGGAAGATAGCATATGTAATAAGAAAGGATAAAATTATGTTAAATAATTATATATTTAAAGAAAAAAATAGAAATAGATAAATGAATATATATATATATATATATATATATATATATATATATATATAATATATATTAAATTATGTTGTAAATTGTTGTGTTTATTTTATCTTTTATAGTTCATGTGAGCAACTTATACAGCGAAACGGAAATAAAGAAAATTACCCAAGACTTTATAAGTGAAGTAAAGAGAAAAAGATATACATATATATAAGAATATATTCATCATCATGTACTTATACACATATATATATATATATATATATATTTATTTATGATTATATATTTTTTATAACCAAAATATATAAATTTTTTTCCACACTTTTTTAATGTCCCATTTTAAAGAAAATACGAGAACAAAATTTTGAGGAGATTGTAAAATTTTCAAATATACGAATTTTTTTGAGCATAATTTTGATAATTATAGGCAAGATATAAAAGATCAATATTATATCAAAACAATATAAGACTTTTAAATAAATAAATAAATATATATATATATATATATATATATATATATTGATTTTTTTAGGAACGTATTGCTCAATATTTGTTCAGTATAAAAAAAACCCAATGCTTATGATGCAACTATTGGTAATATAAATAATAATATTGATTATATAATATATATATATATATATAATGATATATATATATATTAATATATGTGCTTATATTTCTCTTAATTTAGGTGGCTTTTTTTGTAGTATCAACAACTTTGATTATCTTTGAATATTTTTTTTTTGATGATGTTTTTATGATATTAAGAGCTAACAACGTAATGAATTATAATTGGACATTTGAATAATATGAATTATGCAACTATTTATATATGTAGTTATATTTATATTTATGTTTATTTATTTATATATTTCTTTTAGGGTTCCTTGGTAAAATTATATTGTCGTTTGGATGTGAAAAAAAGTACCCTAGTTTTGGGTAACAAAAATAAAATAAAATATATATATATATATGTATATATTTAAATATAGCAACCACTTGTTTGTCTATATATATATATATATATATATATATGTATCTATATGTATATCTTTATATATGTGTGTTATATTTATGTTAACTTTTTACAGCCTATAAATTAAATAAAAACGTTTTTGAAACCCCATTTGAATTAAAAAGACTTTATAATGAGAACGGGTAAGCTCCTATGATTTATGAATATATAAACTAAAAACAAAAAAAAAACAAAAAAAAAAAAAAAATTAAAATATATTTTTTATATGTATATACCACTTTATTCTTTGTGTAGCTATTTAATGAAGCCTTATGCGAAAAATGTTATTATGAATTTTCTTTCTGCTCATGGACGAACATTGAAATTAAAAAACTAAAGAGCAAACAAAAGGAAAAAGACGAAAAAAAATAAAAATAATGCGGAATTTTTTAGAAGATAATAATTTTTGATGATAAGAATATAAGAACCTACATATATTATAAAATATACTATATAGAATTATATTATAAACGATTTATATATATTTATATTTTTTTTTTTTTTTTTTTTAAATATTTTTAGTTATTTAATTATGAATGTTTTCATATTTTATTCATAAGAGTTCATTTTAATGCTTTTTCATAATTAAACTTCCTAACCAAAATTTTAATAAGCTCTGTCCTTAAAATTATATTTTTTTTTTATAAATAATAGTTAAAAAGAAATAAGGAATATGAATTATTAGGGGTGGTGATGATGCATATAATAATATATACATATGTGTTAGTATTTATATGTATGTGTATATATATTTACATATTTATTTATGTACCTCATTTTGAACGTTATTAAAAAAAAAAAAAAAAAAGAAGGGAAAAAGTCTGATCATTTTATTGACCATATCTTGTTATATCTAATATGAAAAAGATGTATATACATAATATATAATGTGTGGAAAAAAAAAAAAGGAATAATAAGAAGAAATAAATTAATTTGATATTCATATGTGCTCAATATTATGACAATATAGGTGAATACAAGTTTATACGTGTGTATCAATTAAAAATTTAATGACAAGGTTGTAGTAAAATAATTATAATCTTTATATGAGTCATAAAGAAAAGCAAAAAAAAATATATATATATATATATATACATATATATTTATACATATTGGATACCTTTTTATTATTTCATGCCCTTTTAAAGGAAAAACAAAATACTTATATGCTCATGATTTCATCCTTTCTATTTTGATAACACAAAAGAATATGTGTATAACATAATAAAATCTTAACAAAAAATATTATGCATAAATAAATAAATATATATATATATATTAATATTGTGTAATGATATAATTATTATTTATTATTTTTTTTTAATTTTAGTATTATTACTTATCATAAAATGTAAAAGATATACAAATACATATATATTTTTTTTTTTTTTTACAAGGTTTATATTATTTTATTATATAATATATTTATTACATATATCACAAGAATGTGTTGAAAAAAAAAAAAAAAAAAAACATATATATATTATATATTTAGTTATAAATTGTGATATATAATTTATTATTATTATATATATATATATATTTATAATCCGAAAAATTTTCTTTTTTTTTTTTTTTTTTGTAATAATTAGTAAATTCATATTTAAGCTTTTTCCAAAAGAAAAAAAAAATATATATATTTTTATACCCCCCCTTACTACATATTTTAAAATATCAAAAGAAAAATTAAATAAAAAATAATAAAGCCAAAAAAAAAAAAAAAATAAAAACATAAAAATTTAATAAAATAAGAAAATAAAAATATAAAAAAATAAAAAAATAAAAAAATAAAAAAATAAAAAAATAAAAAAACTTCACATACTATATATAACATATATATTATATTATATATATATTTATCATTTATATATTAAAAAATGAAAAATTAAATATCAAATACAAAATTAGAATCATAAAATTAAAAAAGAAAAAATAACATAAAAATAAACAAAAGTAATGATAAAACCATGTTTAAAAAAAAAAAGAAAAAAAAAAAAAAATGTTTAATATAAATTGAAGAAATTGACTAAATTAAAGAATACCTAAATACCATGAAAGAATATATGAATTGATCATTCATCATATGAATTATATTAAATATATATATATATATATATATGTATGTATGTATTTATGTATTTTATGTATGTATGTGATTATCTATTTATTGAAACTTTTATTAAGTACCCTTTCTTCAAGTTTTATTATTTTATGTTTATTATATTTCTTTTTTTTGAGGAATTAAGAAGAATATATACATATATATATTATATATATATATATATATATATTTTTTCCATAAGTGTAATTAACTCTTAATATATATGTATATGTGTATATTAAAGTATGTTTTATAATAAATCTGTTCATATGTGTTTTATTATTATGAACCACATTTAAAAAAATTATGTTTCAACATTCCATCATTTTTCTTTGTGCTTTTAACATTATACATCTAAATAAAGTCAACACACACATAATATATATATATAATGTGAAAGAAAATGAATATGTATTTTTATAAATAATATAGTAGAAATATATTATATATTATGTATATAATAAATAATTGAGTTATAAAATATTTTTTGTACACATAACTGTAAGACTTGTGTAATTTATATGTAAAATTATTCCAAAGTATAATATTATTATATATGTGTATGTTTTTATTTATTTGTTTTTTTTTTTTTTTTTTTACAAAGTTTTAATAATTTCCAATATTATATATATATAATGAATTTACATTCCTGTTATGTATACTAAGTACTGTTGAATTGTATATGTATATATATATATATATATATACATATATAATTTTTTTTTTTTTTTCAGTATATGCTTGTTTTTTTTTTTTTTTTTTTTTTTTTTACTTCCTCATTTTAATATGTGATTGTAATTATATTAATTGTTATAATTTTTTTTTTTTTTTTTTTTTTTTTATATATTATATATATATAATAAGAAGGTACACGTAAGTAATAATTTATCATCATTAGTTTTTTATTTTTTATTTGTTTTAATTTAATATGTTATAATAAGTATTTTATTTTTTTTTATTTTATTATTTTTTTTATCTTATTAATTGTTATATACTTTTTCAATTTTTTTTTAGTAGTTCTCTTATATATATATATATATATATATGGTGTATGTATGTATGGGCTTTTATTATATTTTTTTAATTTGTATAAATTTTTACACTTTTTAAGACCTTATATAAAAAATCAGCATATATTATTTTATATATATATGTATAGTATAAATTATGTTTATCATTTGTAATATATATATATATATATTGCATAGATATGTGTGTATATATAATTTTTATTCATTAAAAGAATTAGTTGTATGCCTTTTTATTATGGATTAAGGTATTAAAAAAAAAATATAATATATATAGATATATAAGTATTTATTTATTTATATATTTCTTTTTTTTTTTTGTTTACACAGATATAGATTTATATTATGTTATAAAAAATACACACTTATATATATTCTTATCTGAACAATATATTTATATTATATATAATTTTTTTTTTTTTTTTTTTTTTTTACAACAATATATATTTTTTATTTGTTCGTAATATATACATATATATAAAATATATTTGTATTTGTTATTATTTATTTTCTATTTTCATCGAAAAATTTTGATTTGAAAGATTATATAGGATTATTTATTTATATTGATAAATTAATTTATATTTCCTTCTTTTTTTTTTTTTTTTTAAAATATTTATATAAGTTTATATTTTGTTTATTTTTTCATTTCTCTTTAGGTTTCAAGATCTCTGTAATTTATAATTTTTTATTTGGATTAATAACAATATCATTTTAAGATATACTAAAATGCTAACTTAATATTATAAACAGAAAAAAAAAAAATATATATATATATATATATATATATATATATAATATATATTTATATATATATATATATATTATAATAATTTACCATTTCATCATGTTATTATAATTTATAATAATTTTTTTTCATTTTCTTATTTCTTATTTATTATTTCTTTTATTTTTTATCTTTTTTCCTTTTATATATATATATTTTTTTTTGTATCTTTAAGTTTTTTCATTTTACATTAAGAAAATAAGTTTTTCCTTTTTGGGATTTATAGTTAGTTTACTGCTACTTTATTATAATATAAAAGTATTTTATTTTATTTTATCTTATCATCATTATAATATATATATATATATATATTGAATTTTTTTATTTTATTTTTATTTATTATTATTCGTTCTATCATTATAATTTATTATTATTTTAACATAAATAGTACACCCCTGTTGATTTTATAGTATGTATATATTTATGATTATACCATATATTATTATAATTTTTTTACCTTACTAATTTATTTCATTATATATATATATATTTATTTATATATTTTTGCAAGTATTTAATTATTTAATTATTTAATTATTTAATTATTTAATTATTTATTCATTTATTTATTTATTTCTTTATATGTGTATATCCCTTTAATGTTTATAAAATATCAAGATGAGTTATAAAACAAATTGCACGACCTCCAATGCTAATACAAATACTTTGAATAGTTCGTCAAATTATAACAAAATAGATGATAATATAATATTAGATGAAGAATGGAAAAAGAAAATTTTGGAACCTTTAAAAGATTTAAGATATAAGACAGAAGATGTAACAAAAACAAAAGGCAATGAATTTGAAGACTATTTTTTGAAGAGAGAATTATTAATGGGTATATTTGAAAAAGGATATGAAAAACCATCACCCATACAAGAAGAAAGTATACCTGTAGCTTTGGCTGGAAAAAATATTTTAGCAAGGGCAAAAAACGGTACAGGCAAAACGGCAGCTTTTGCAATACCCTTACTAGAGAAATGTAATACCCACAAAAATTTTATTCAAGGTATAAAATAAAAAAAAAAAAATAAAAAATAAAAAAAAAAATAAAAAAAAAAAAATTTAAGAGTGTATTATTTATTTATATATAATATGTGAATATAAAAAATATGATGATATAAAATATTTTACTATATATATGTATATAATCCATATATATATATATATATATATTTTATTTTAGGACTTATTTTGGTACCGACACGTGAACTTGCCCTACAAACCTCAGCCATGATAAAAGAATTAGGAAAACATATGAAAGTGCAATGTATGGTAACGACCGGTGGTACGTCATTAAGAGAAGATATAATGAGATTATATAATGTGGTTCATATTTTATGTGGTACTCCTGGAAGAATATTAGACTTAGCAAATAAGGATGTTGCAAATTTATCAGGTTGTCATATAATGGTTATGGATGAAGCAGATAAATTATTATCACCTGAATTTCAACCTATAGTAGAAGAACTCATGAAATTTTTACCAAAAGAAAAACAGATACTTATGTATTCTGCTACCTTTCCTGTTACTGTAAAAGAATTTAGAGCTATTTATTTATCGGATGCCCATGAAATAAATTTGATGGATGAATTAACCTTAAAAGGAATTACACAATATTATGCTTTTGTTAAAGAACGACAAAAAGTACATTGTTTAAATACTTTATTTGCTAAACTTCAAATTAATCAAGCAATCATTTTCTGTAATAGTATTACTAGGGTAGAGCTACTAGCCAAAAAAATTACAGAACTAGGATATAGCTCTTTTTACATTCATGCAAGAATGTCACAAACACATCGTAATCGTGTTTTCCATGATTTCAGAAATGGAGCATGCAGGTGTTTAGTTTCCTCAGATCTATTCACAAGAGGTATTGACATACAGTCAGTCAATGTTGTTATCAATTTTGATTTCCCAAAAAATTCAGAAACCTATTTACATCGAATAGGAAGATCAGGAAGATACGGACATCTAGGACTCGCTATTAATCTTATAACTTTTGAAGACCGTTTTAATCTATATAAAATTGAAGTAGAACTAGGAACGGAAATACAGCCAATACCAAATGAAATAGACCCATCCTTATATACCTAATTAGCAACATTCATAAATACACAAAAAAAAAAAAAATACATATATATATATATATATATATTTATATGTATATGTAATTATTTATTTTTACGTATAAAATTGAAAAAAAAAAAAAAAAATTTTTTTTTAAATGTTATTGACATTTATATTGGATTATATAAATTAATTAAAAAAGCATAAATAATATTATAATATTGCGAAAAGTAACATATTTTTATATATGTATATATTTGTACATTTTTTTTTTTTTTTTTTTTTTTTTTTTTTTTTTTTTGTTAAAATATTTATAATTGCACTAAAATTAAACATATAAAAACACACACACACAAAGAAAAAAAAAAAAAAAAAAAATAAATAATATAAATAATAATAAAATATAAATATAATAATAATAAATATAATGGATTAATTATTATTTATTTATATCTCCCTTTTACATACAAATATGAAATGAAACGCTCATTTAAAGAAAAAAAAAAAAAGAACAAACTCTATACATAATTCACTGGTTTGTTTAAGGAAATATAAGATTAAAATGAGCAATTTATTCGTTAAAAAAATATATATATATAATATACATTATATTTATATATATGTCACATAAGATATTTTAAAAGAGCTACTTTTTATTCGGTATATATAATAAATATATAATTTATATATATTTCTTTTTTCTTTTAAACTTATAATTTCTTTTCATTTTTTTTCTATTATAAATATAGAATCTTTTTGATCGGTACTAAAAAAACATAGCATTTTAATATTTTAACGTACTCTTTATGTTGATATATATTTCTGTATTTATATGAGTTATATATACATTAAATGTTGGTTAAATATTTATATAAAATGTATTATATATATGTAATGATTATAAATTTAAAAGATTAAAAATATAAAATATTTCTGAACATGTAATAAAATATGAAAAAAGAAAACCTTTGGAAAATAGAACATTTCGAAATAATGGAATATGAAAAAGGAGAAAATTAAATAAATGTGAAGAAATATAACTTTTGCTTTTTTTTTTTTTTGTTTTCCTTTTTAATCTATTTTTAAATGGGTTTGTATGAAAAAATATTTGTTCTTTATTATATTTTAAATTAAAATTATAAATGGTTTTTAATTTTCTGATCTTAATTTTTTCATTTTAATTTTGTATCCTTATGATTTATTCTTTTTATAATCTGAATAAATCTACCAAAACAATTTACATATATATATATACATATACATTTGACCATTTTTTTTTTTTTTTTTATTTATTTTCACTAATTTAAGAAGAATAGAGATGAAAAAAGAAAAAAAAAAAAAAAAAGGAACTTATAAAAATTTAAACCATGTTTTATATGTGAAAAATAAACATATATAAATTATTAATTTTGTAAAATGATGAATATTTGTAACCGTTTCTTATTAAACAAATAAAAATAAATATAAATATTTATATAATAATACAAATATCTTTTTTTTTTTTTTTTTTTTTTTTGTTCCTTAACCAATAAACAAGTAAATATATTATAAATTAGTACATTTAAAAATATTATATATATATAATATATATTTTTATATATAATAATGTTTTAGAACTATCGAAAGTTTATGGGGCGTTCTTTTCTTATTTATGCGATTTAAGTGCGACGATACAATAGTTTTTTTCCACTTTTTTAAAACATAAATATATAAAAATATTATATTATATATATAATATATATAAAAGAAGATTTTTAGAAATGTCTTTATATTGATTTTTTTCTTATCAAAATTGTTTCTTAAAAATATATACATATAAAATATATATATTTTATTTTTACATATATATATTTTAATATATATTCAATATATATTTATATATAATATAATATTATTATATAATTATATATAAAATATAGTATATTTTATACCAATATATATTATATTTAATACATATATATTATATATATATAATATATGAATGCAAAAAATATATATATAATTATTTTTAAAATTACAAAATGAACATGAATTTTTTTTAAACTAAATTATTTTTTTAATATATACCCCATATTAATATAAAAACTAGATTAGCATTATATTATATATAAAAAAAAAAAAATTGCTCTTTTAAAAATCTTTTTTTATACATATATATTTTATATATATAATATATATTTATATATAATATTATTCAAAAAAATTAAAAAATAAAAATATATTGTTTAAAAATACAAAAAAGAAATTTTATTAGAAAAAAAAAAAATATATATTATTTATATAATTTAAAAACATTTAATTATTTTATTTTTTTTTTTTTATATGTATATATTTATTTTCTTATTTTAACAAAATAAAGTTTAAAATAAAATTTTTCTTTTTTTTTTTTTTTTTTTTTTATACTAAATTTGTAATTTTATTTTTTTTATTTATATAAAAAAGTAAATTTTTTTTTTTTTTTATTATTTTAACTATTTAACTTACTTTTTTTTTTAAGAAGTATAATAATAATATATATATAAATTATATATATATATCGAATTTTTTCTTTTTATCATTTTCCAATTTTTTTTTTTTTTTATTTTTTTTTAAAACTAAATTAACAATGGAAGTTCCAGGAAAAGTAATTGGTGGTAAAGTTGGAGGAAAAGTCGGTGGAAAAGTACTTGGTCTTGGTAAAGGAGGAAAAGGAAAAACAGGTAAAAATATAAATATAAATAAATAAATAAATAAATATATATATATATATATATATATATATATATATATGTTGTATATTTATTTATAATATATAATAACAAAATAATGGTTCATAATATATTACTTTATGATTAAAAGTATTTTATTGCATGAAAACATTAAATAACAAATTTGGAATTATTAGACCATAATTAATTTATTATATATATATATATATATATATATATATATATATATATGTATGTATTTATTTTCATCCTTTTGTCTTTATATTTGTGTTAAAATATTTGTCTGCCGAAATATGTACATAAATATATTTTAATATATATATATATATATATATATATTTTTTTTTTTTTTTTTTTTTACCTTACAGGTTCAGGTAAAACCAAAAAAGCTCCCTTATCCCGTGCATCAAGAGCTGGATTACAATTTCCAGTAGGTAGAGTTCACAGAATGTTAAAGAGCAGAATATCCTCTGATGGAAGAGTAGGTTCAACAGCAGCAGTTTACGCCGCAGCTATTTTGGAATACTTAACAGCAGAAGTTTTAGAATTGGCAGGAAATGCAACAAAAGATTTAAAAGTTAAGAGAATTACCCCAAGACATTTACAATTAGCCATTAGAGGTAATTTTCTTTTGAAAAATAGCTATTTTTTTTTTTTTTTTCTTCATTTCTTTACCTGAACGAATAAGAAGAATAAAATAATCAATATAAATAAATAAATAAATAAAAAAATAAATACATATAAATATATATATATATATATATATATTTATATTTATGACATATAATATGCTTCCAATATTTATTTATATTTATATTTTTTTCCCTTATAGGTGACGAAGAATTAGATACTCTTATTAAGGCAACCATTGCTGGTGGTGGTGTTATCCCACACATACACAAAGCTTTAATGAATAAAGTTCCACTTCCTCCAACAGCTCAAAAGAAACCAAAAAAAAACTAAATAAATAAATAAATATTGAATTGTATTATAATATAATGAAAAAAAATATATAAATAATTATTATCATTAGGGTGTTATATTTATGTAACTTTCCCTTTTTTTTTTTTTTTTTTTTTTTTTTTTTCAATAGTGTAAATATCAGCTTACGAAGAAAAAAAATTTACATATATATATATATATATATATATATATATATATATATATATATGTTTATATATTTATACATAAATATATTAAATTGTTTACATATTAAAAATTTAACATTATATTAATATATATATATATATATATATATATATATATATATATTATTTTTAAAAAAAAATGTCCTTTTTTTTTTTTATTCCATGAAGATTTTTTAAGGTTATTATATATAACATACTATACAATAATAAAAGGAAAAGTGTTTTGTTCTATCATTTTAGTATCTTTTTTTTTTTTTTTTTTTTTTTTTTTTTTTTTTTTATTCTGATCATTATATGATTGCAAATATATATTATATATATATATGTACATATGTGTATACATTTATATATTATTATTTTTTTTTTTAATTATCATTCCAAATTGCTAAAGATTGCATTGATAAAAAAATATATTAAATAGTCATAAAAGAAGAAATATAACAAAATACAAATAAAAGGTTATATATTCCTTTTAATGTAATAAGAATATAAAATATTATATATTGGTTATAGATAAATAACGTACTGAATTCAATAGTATTATTAGTAAAAGGATTAAATGAAATAATTTAATATTTTTTTATTTTTTTGTGAAATAAAAGGGAAAAAAAATTATATTACTGTTGTATCGAATTTTTTTTCTTTTTTGTTGGAAAGTAAAAATAATAAAAAAAAATGAAAAGATATCAAATATATTTTATATGTTATCTTTATATAGTTGTAGAGTATTTATTATTTTATTGGTTAGATTATTGAAATATTAATTTTGATAAATTATTTTATTTTATTATTTTTTTTTTTTTATATTTATTCAAGTGCATTATTTGTTTATATACGTATTAATTGCTTATTAGATAAATAAATCCTATTTTTTATTTTACCTACAAAAAAAATAATTTTAAGAGTGTTCACGTGAAATAAAAAAAATAATAAATTCATATATATTAGTAGTAAAAATAAATTGAATTTAAATATATCTATTAATTATATTCCACATATGAAAAGAATAAGGAAATTTTAAATTTATTTTATTTTATTTTATTTTTTTGGCACTGGAAAATTTATTATACATTTTAGAAATTATGAAATATATATAATATATAATATATATAATATATATATTATAAATATAAATATAAATACTATCATATAATATAAAAGTAAGAATCAATATAAAGAATATAAAATATATACATATATATTTATTTATATATATATGATGATTTTTTTTTTTTCTTCTTCTTTTCAAAATATGTAAAAATTTAATGTACTCTTATTAAAAATGATGAGCAAATAAAAATGAAAGAAGAAAGAAAAAAAAAAAAATTAAAAGGAAAAAATATTAAAAAAAAATAAAAATAAAAAGAGATATTTTGGTAGTTATAATAATGTTTGTAATATGTTTAGATATTTAAAGAAATTTGTAACAATTGTTTGTTCTATCATCTTATTATGTGAATATGTTTGTTTTATAAAATATTGTATTGCCATAAATCTTAGGAGTTATAAAAAAAGCAGTCTCTATATATTTAATAACAATATGAATAAAAGATTTGCTTTTCCCTCATGTAGAAAAAATTGTGTGAATTATATAAATAAAGATAATGATTTAAAAGGATTTATGAATAAAATTAATAATAAGAACTGGTTACGATATGAAAAGAAAAAGAAAGAGAACCTAAATATAAAGGTAAATAATACAACAGATGATAAAGAGAGTATGCATACCTTAATGCCAATGCAAATACCTATAAAAGAAATAAGTGAATATAAAAAGGAAGAAAAAAATAATATTAAAGAAGGAAATGAAAAAGAAATAAATAATAAAAGTGTTTGTAATAATATAATAGAAAAAAAAAAAGATGTTGTTATAGAAGATGCCATAAATAATTGTTGTGATAAGAATAGATATAATAGTCATCAAAATAAAAAGAATGAGTATAATTTAGGTAATGAAGAAAATATATCAGATATAGATGACATAAAAGAGAAGAATAAAAATAAAATAAAGACCAAAATAAAGAAAAGAACAAGAAAAAAACTTGAATCAAATAATAATGATGATGATAATAATAATGATGATAATAAAAATAATGATGATAATAAAAATGATGATAATAAAAATGATGATAATAAAAATGAAGAAGAAAAACGTAGGAGAAGAGAACAAGTTAGAAAAAAATTATCGGAATTGGCAAAAATGAGATGGAAAAATGAAGAAGAAAGGAAAAAATTATTAAGATCTAAAAATAAATTTAAACATACAGAAAAAACAAAAAAATTATTATCTTATAAAATAAAACTAAAATGGACAGATGAAAATTATAGAAAGAGAATTATAGAAAAGACAAGAATTTTTAATCAAGATGAAAATACAAAAAGAAGGAAATCTATTTTATTAAAAGAGAAATGGAAGATGAAAGATTTCAGAGAAAAAATGTTATGTAATAGAAAGCCATATAGTGTTGAACGAAGACAAAAATTATCAGAAATTATAAAACAAAAATGGAGAGAGGATGATTATAAGAATAAAACATTAACAGCTATAAAAGAAAATTACAAAAAGAGAAAATTACTAGTCGGATTGAATCCAAACTTTAATTACATACAAAATGTTATGTTGTTTAGGCAGGTACGAATCAAAAAAAAAAAAATAAATAAATAAATAAATATATATATATATATATGTGCGTGTGTGTGTGTTTTTTTTTTTTTTTTTTTTTTTTTTTTCATATATATTATATTTCCTTTTGAATAAATCTGTGCACATTTTTTTCCATTCATGTGTTGATATTTATTTATATTTCTAAAATTTTATTTTTTAATTTTTATTTTTTATTCTTTAATTCGTAGCTTGGTATCAGCGCGCCCAAGATTCGTTTTTTTCCAGAAATTCACAAACAAAAATTGCGAGGAAAAAAAAAAAGAAAACACAAAAGGCAAAAAGAAAATTACAAAGAGAACTGGAAAAATATTTATGACAACCTACTGGACAAAAATGAGTTCCAATCTTCTTTGTCTTATTTAAATAAAATTCAAAATTTAAGTGTTAGTGCGTATTTATAATAAGATATCAAGGGATCATATGAAAAAAAAAACAAAAAAAAAAAAAACAAAAAACAAAAAATTACACATTTATATATGTTGTGTTAAATATGAATATGTAGATAATATTGATGTATAATATTAAAAAGAAAAAAAAAAAAAAATTTTTTTTTTTTTTAACAACCATTATATATAACTACTTTAGTTTTGATATATTATATATATAATTATTTTTTATTTTTTATTATTTTATTTTTTTTGTGAAATAATTTATCAAATTTGAATTTTATGTTTTTGTTTTATATTTTCTTGGTTTGTATATACATTGTTTATGTTATTATATTGCATACTTAATATCACATGTTGATTATTATAATTTATGTGATTTATAAATTTTTTTTTTTTATAATTTTGAATAGGGAAATTCTTCAAAAGTTTTTTTATTTTATTAATATATACAGAATTTTTTAAATTATTATGATCTAAATTTATATATATATTACCTCCTTTATTTTTAATATTTTTATTGTTCATACTTTCATTTTTTATTTGGACAATTTTTGTTTTATTATGAGTTCCTTTTTTATGTTGTTTATACATTTGTTTTCTTTTAAAAAGTGCTTTTTTTTTTTTTTCTTGTATTTTTTTTATATGTTGTAAATATTTATATGTAATTGGAAAACTTTCATTATCAATTTTGTTCATTGAGAAATCAAGATTTTTAACTACAATATAATTACATGTGCAAAAGCTTGATAAGAAAGATGAATATAAAGAGCTGTTAATATTATTTCCTGATAATAATAATTTATTTAATTGTATTTTTTGAATTTTTTTTTTTCTTTGATCTGTTTGTTCTTTTCTTATATGATTATTTGTTGATTCATTTTTTTTCATTATATTAGTTAATGAAAAAGATAAAGTTAATAAACTTTTATATGTAAAATTATTCCATCTTAAATCTAAGACTTTTAAATTATTTAATTTTTTTTTTTTTATAAGATTTGATATATATATTAATGCATCATCATCTAATTTATTTGAGCATAATTTGAGAATTTCTAATTTATTTAAATCTAAATAATATAAATGTTTCTTAGGAATTTTATGTGAATAATTATCATAAGAATCTCCATCTAATGTATCAAGCGACATGCAAGATTCATCATTTGACGAGCTATGTATATTGTATTTATTAATGTGCTTATCACTACCATTATCATTATTAATATTATTATTATGATTATCATTGTTATTATTATGATTATCATTGTTATTATTATGATGATCATTATGATCATCCTTATTATTATTATCATCATTATTATCATTATTATCATTATTATCATCATTATCATCACTTTCATCATTATTATTATCCATCTTTGTCGTATTGTCATTTCCTTTCTTCATTTTTAATTTATTTATAAATTGTTGCAATTTGCTTTCTTTTCTGTCCATTTTATTATTATTATTATTTTTTTTTTTTTTCATGTTCATTTGTTCGTTTTCTTTGTAATTAGTATCATGTGTTGATGTTTTTATCACACCATCATCATCATTATTATCATTATTATTATTATTATTATTTGTTTGTTTGTTTTCATCTATATTTTCTTTATTGTTTCCACTTATATTTTCTTTATTGTTTCCACTTATATTTTCTTTATTATTTCCACTTATATTTTCTTTATTATCCCCATCTATATATTCCTTATTAGTGTGTTCATTTTTTTTATTTTTTTTATTTTTCTTTGTGAAATAATTATAAAATCCATCATCGTCGAAAAAAATGATTTGTTTTTTTTTCTTATAAACAATTTTATTTTCTTCACAAGTAGACATAAAATTCTTTTTACATTTATCTTTATTTATAATTATTTTATATTTCTTTTTTTTCTTTTTATGTATTTGTTTCTCTTTTGTTTGTTCAGAATTATTTATATATAAATTATTTTTTTCTTCCATATATTTTTTTTTTTTTTCCGTGTTTTCTTCACTTTGTTCAACAAGATGTTTTTCGTCTTGATCACTTTTATTATTATTATCAATAGGTATATCATTTTTTTTTTTTTTTTTTTTTTTTTTTTTTTTTAATATAATTTTGATTGAAATAAATAAGAAAATTTTTATATCGTTTATTTTGATAATCATTATCATAGATATTTTCATTGTAAATATTATGATTGATCACAAGTTCATCGTTTTTAGATTCACTCGTTTCATTGTTATCATGAATACTAAGGGTGTCCATTTCAACCATTAAATCATATAGGATATTATTACATATAAAATACATACATTTTAAATTATTATTTTTGAAATAATCAAGGAATATATTAAAATAAGATAAGTATATGTGTGATCTGATAATTTTTATAGTATGTATATTTTTAAATATAAATAATATCAATGATAGAAAGAAACATATTGTTGAATTTATAAAACAATCATTTATATATATACCTATTATATCTGTAATTTCTTTTCTTAATAATTTTACAAATAAATATTTTATATGACCTAACATTTTATTACAGTTATTTATATTTGATAAATATATATATTTCTTTTTTTTTAATTTCTTTTTAAAACTTTTCTCTACATTTTTATATCTAATATTTTTTAGAAACAAAAATACATCAAAAATATTTGTTTTGTTATGATCATATAATTCGTAGAAAGATTCGGAGGGCATTGGTAATAGTTTATTATTATAAAAACTGTTACAAATTAAATTATTATTATTATTATTATTATTGTTGTTGCTGTTGTTGTTGCTGTTGTTGTTCTTTTTGTTTTTCATATATATCATTCTATGTGTACTTAAATATGAAAGGATATTATTAGATTTGAATAAACTATGTTTATTATCATTTGACAAAGAATCATCCACATAAATATTATCATCATCTTTATAATAATTATTACTATTATTTTTTCCCCTTTTATCATCTAATGTATTTATGTTTGTATCAGCATAACTTATTATGTTATCCCCTTGTTGATGCTTTTTTAAATTATTAAGATAATATTTTTTACGCATATATTCATTTAGTGGTTTGAAGACTATATTATTGTTTGTAACAGGCATAGGAATACTTATATTATCCACATTTTTTTCAACATGATTTTTTCCTTGTATAGATGATGTTATTACCTTTTCATGATCGTCAGAATAATTCATATGTGTATTTCTTTTAATATTTCGAAGGATATGATTTTTTCTGGCTTGTTTAAATTTTAATAGATTCCATTTTTTTAATAACATAACTTCTTGTGGAGAAAAAGAAAAGTTAGCCTGATTACTACGTAATAAGAATGTAAAGAATGCCTTATTTATTTTATTAAAATAATATTCTTTTAATTTCTTTCTTATCATCTTTTGATACATTAAATAACCTATCAAATTATCAAGCTCATTTTTTTTTTTTTCATCCATATTGAGAAAAGTATATTTTCTTTGATTGTTCAGATTTATTTTTATTTTTTTTATTTCTTTTTTTAAACATAAAACATTTTTTATAGAATGAAAGAAAACATTTTTTTCTTTTTCGAATGAATTTTTTTCTTTTTCGAAGGAATTTTTTTCTTTTTCGAAGGAATTTTTTTCTTGTTCTAAATTGCCTGTTGATAAATATTTTGGTTCCTCTAAATTATTTTTTAATGATTTAAATGGAACAGATGGTAGTTGCTTTGTGTATGAATATTTATTGTCATATTTATTTTTAATATAAGGTGTAACTTTATTACTATCATGGTTATAATCATTCTCATTATTATTATTATTATTATTATTATGATAATGGTCTTCTTTTGAGGGTGATATATTCTTATACATTTTATTCTTTTCACATATATTTTTATTATCATTTTTGAATATATTATATGAAATATTTTCTTTTTGATCATATTGCATGTTTGCATGTTGTAAAAATTTATTATATGTAGAGGATACATCTTGTGTATAAGATTCATATGGATAAGGTAAAACGAAATTATTATAATGTAAAGATTTTTTATGATCATTAATATTATGTATGTTGTTATTTTTATTTTCATCTACTTGGTAATTTACTTCATTATTATTATAAAAACTGGAACTGTTATTATATATACCATTTATATTATTTGTATTCACTGTAATATGTGTCTCCATTTTTGATGTCTTCATAAATTCTGTGTTATAATTTTCATTATTATTATTATTATAATTATTATTATAATTATTATTATTTTTTGGAGTAACCCAATCTCGTTCATTCCAATATAAATAAGAAGAATCCATCATAGGGTCTAAATAAATATTGGAAGGTCTATAAAATATTTTACTTTGATTACTATAAAAAAGTGTACTGTTACTATTACTAGGAATATTAAATGTACAACATGGATTTAGTTGTTGTTTTTTTTTTTTTACTTTTTTTTTGTTTGAGTGTTGTGTCGTTAAATTTTCTTCATACAGATCTTGACTTGGAATATTATTTGTCATTATATTTGGAAAGCATGCATTATAATTGCATGGATATTTCATATATTCAATAATATTATTATATTGATGATCATAATTTTTCATGTATGTTTTATTATTTTGTGTATCATTAATATTATCATCATAATTATTATCTATATTTTTATACATTGAAAAACTATTATTTATATTATATGTATATATTTCATTATTACTAATAGGGTTTGATTTATTAATATTTTCTTCTAATTCTTGATTATAATGATCACCACTAAAAGGTGTGTGTATCTTTTCTTGTACTTTATCTTCATTTTGTCCTATAAAATGATTATTTGTTTTTTTTATTTTTTCCTCATAATTTTCATTGTTTGAGTAAAAATTATTAGGATGGAATATTTCTTCTTGGTTTATATTATCATAAGGATAAAACTTTTCATTGTCATTTTGGTTAGCACTTAATTTATTATCATTTTGTTTTACATGTTTTATATTATATTCCCCCTTCATATGTTCAATCTCCTCTTCCTCCTCCATGTTACAATGTTGTTCATCTGCACAATTTTCTATAGTGGTACTTTTCATATCGTAATTTACAAAATTTAATGATATCCTTTTTTTTATTTTTCTTGTTGACAAATTTTTTTTTTTTTTTTTGTTATGAACACATGACCAATTGGTACCCAGGTAGCTATTTTTTTTTTTTTTTTTTTTTAATATCCACACAAAATTATATATTTTCCTTTTTGATTTATTTTGTCTTTCACAAATGTGGGGATTATTAAAAAGTATTTCATACTTTATTCTTTCACTTATACTTTTTATATACCTAACTGTCCAAAATTTTGTTAACTTTTCTATTTGTTTCTTATTATATGTATAGCTAGCCAAAAAGGCAGAAGAAGAGGACAACCGAGGAAATTTTATTTTACTACAATTACTATAACTATGAATATAAATATTATTATTATTTGTATTATTATTATATGTATTATTATTTCTTTTATTATATATATTCTTATATATATTTATTTTCTTATTTTTATTTTTTCTTTTTTTACGACCTAAGTTGGTGGTACAATAATATTTAGGAAATGAAAATTTCTCGTTCACACGTTTTAATGATATGATAATTTTTTTGTATATATAAAAATTGTTACTTTTTTCAATAAAATTATTTAGAAGATTTTGTAAGTATTCGATTTGATTTTTATATGTTCTATTATTAAAATTGTGTGTATTATTTTCTTCGTCACTCTTTGAAAACGTATCAAAACTATGATAAGAATTTGTTTCATCAGAATCTGAAATGTTATTTATATTTTTAATATTCTGATTGCATACAGATAGAATGAAATTGTTACTGTTCATATTAAAAAAAAAAAAAATAAAGAAAATAAAGAAAAATAAAGAAAAATAAAGAAAAATAAATATAAAAATAAAAATAATATAAATAATAAAAAAATAAACAATGAAAAATAAAAAAATAAATAATAAATAATAAAAAATGGAAAGATTGGAAATTATAATATTTAATATAACCTTTTATAAACATGTAATTCTCTTTCATTATATGTATTTATTTATTTATTTATTTTATTTTATTTTATTTATGCATAATATTTTATAATTACTATTTCAAAAGTTGTAATTTAGATTAATTCAAAAAATATATTTTTTTTTCATAGCCATGTGTACAAATCCGAAATTTTACAACTATTCAAAAAGAAAAAATATAAAAAAAAAAAATAATAATAATCAAAATAAATATATAAATAATAAAAAAGAAATAATAAATAATAATAAAATATAAATAAAAAAATATTAAACAATAATTGAACAAAAATTATAATTCTTTGGAATTAAAAAATAAAAAATATATATATACTAATTAATATTATTATACAAAAATTAAAAACACATAAAAAAATAAATTTTCTAATTTTAAATTAAAAAGTTAATCCATTAAAGACACCAAATGATGGATAAAATTTTTTTTCCTATTTCTAGAATTAATCTTTTATTTAAATGTTCAAAGTATATTGTGCCTTTTTTTTTTTTTTTTTTTCATATTTATTTTATTATTTTTTTTGTTTTATTTTTAACATTATGTTATATACAATTACCTTTTTATATTTTTGTATTTTTCTTTTTTTTTTACTAGACATGTAATAATTGAAAAACACTTGCATGTTTTGTAATGAAAGAATGTTTTTGGTATTTTCTAGAAGATTGAAATAAATATATGAAAATATATTATTTATTGAAAAGAGTATTATTTTTATTTTATTTATTATTATTTTTTTATAAGGTTCATTTATATATTTTTATATCTTTTAATAAATAGCATATTTGGTATAATATTATAAAGTGTGTTTTTAAATGGTATTTGAAAGGAAGTTTTATTTTTTATTCTTTCATTTAGAAAGACATACATATTAATATTGAAATATTTTCAATTTTAATATATTTTTATGATCATTATACAAAAAAAAAAATAACATAAAATAAAAAAAGTTATGATTGTAAAAAATTTGGAAACAAATTAGACAAGAGGATATTAAAAATGAATTAAATGGTTCTTAAAAAAATAAATAACAATAAAATAAAATAAGCACATAAATATAATATATATATATATATGTATATATATATGTGTGTGTATATTTTTATATGTTTGTATTTCTTCATGTTGTATCAATATAGTATCGTAGAAACAAGCCAAATGAACATGTTAAAAATTGAAAGGCCAATAAAATAAGGACCAAGTGATATTCTGATAAAGGTCCTAATAAATAAAGAATTAAATTTATTAAAGTATAATTGTGTGAATAAATTAATTTATTTGTTTTATAATTTATAATTGGTAATCTATGTCTTGGGCATGGAATAATATGAAATAACTGTGGTAAAGAAATAAAGAAATTAAGAAATTGTGGAATTAAAAACAATACTAAAGTTTTTGAAAAGTGTCCAAATATTGACACGACTGCTAAAAACATTCCACAAAAATATGTTAAGGTATTTCCAACAAATCCTTTGGAAGGATAAAAATTAAAAGAAAAGGTTGCCAAATTTATTGATAAAAAGGGAATGGTAAAAATTATAGACAAAAAATGTTGCTTTAAAATTAAATTTTCGACAATTGGAGATTTTCCAATGTTTAATGTAATTTCCTGAACATATTCACAAAAATAAAAAATAATAATAAAATTAATATACATATTATATATATATATATATATATATATATATATATATATATTTATATGTTTATATTTAAATATTTTA